>NC_057813.1:104358804-104464575 GCF_018294505.1 Triticum aestivum
GGGCGGCGGGATGGGCCCCACAGGCCCGATCCGGGCCTGGCGAGCCTGGCACGGTGGGAGGAGAGAGAGGGGCCGGCGGGGTGACGTGGCGGCGTCCGGTTGGGCGAGGAGCGGTGGCGGACATGTCCGGCGGCGGGGAAGGTTTTGTCCGACGCGCGGAGGAGGAAGAGGCTAGGGTTTGGACCCAAAATTTCGGAGGGGAGGTCTATTTATAGGTAGAGGGAGTTAGGAGAGTCCAAATGAGGAGTGTTTTTTGGCCTTCAGCCGTTTTTGCAATGTATAAAGTTTTAGATCCCCACATTCTTGCATGTGTTGTCGGGTTGTAGCTTGAGTTTTCTTTTTATCTCTTTGGCTTTATCATTTGTTGCCTTCCTTCGGCCGCCTCCCTGCCAGTCGGACAGTCGCGTTGCAGACTGTGGCCAGGTCAGGGACTTGGCCGTCTAGAACGGGCAAGCTACTTCAGCCGTTTAGAGCATAGCTTGTTCGAGCGAGAAGCCGGCCTGCCGGCTACTGAGCGGCCAGACGAGGGAGGGGAACGGCCGTATTGGCTATAGTCAACATTTTCCTTAGTCGTTTTTCGTGTGGACAACATTTCTGGCCTTTAGCTCTTGCTAGCCGGACAGTCGTGATGCGAGCTATGGCCGGGTAAAGAGAGGGCTTTGGTGTCGGCACACTACTAGGTGCCTCTGGGTGGTGCTAACTTAACCCAAGGCGGCAAGCCCCCGGGCCGGCTGGATGGACCCATGCAGGGCAAGAATATAAAAAACTCAAATCGTAGCATAAGCCTATCTCATAGATAAAAAGGTAGCCCCCGAGTGCATCTCGGGGGACCTGAGGTATTTACTTAATACAAAAGGCAGTGTGGTACATACGCTCGCTTTAAGTATAAAACGGACGGAGCAAGTTCGTGTTCCATGGTCGCTCCGTCTCTTCACTGGCTGTGCTTCGCTTGCGTGCTCCGGGATTTTGCACGTCGATGAGGTAGTACGAGTCATTGCCCAGGACCTTGCTGATAATGAAGGGGCCTTCCCACGGAGCAACGAGCTTGTGCTGGTCGACTGATCACTGGATCAGGCGGAGCACAAGGTCGCCTTCGCGGAATGTGCGCGGCTTGACTCTTGTTGTGGTAGCGGCACAAGCTCTGCTGGTAGATGGCGGTCCAGCTGAGTGCCAGCAGCTCGGCCTCTTCCAGCAGATCACCGCCATCTTCTCTTGCTTCCGCATCCGTGTATATGGTGACGCGAGGCGAGTCGAACTCGATATCCATTGGGATGATACCCTCGGCCCCGTACACAAGGAAGAAAGGTGTGAAGCCGATTGATCTGACGGGCATGGTCCGAAGGCTCTAGAGGACGGTCGGCAGCTACTCGATCCAGCAGCCAGTCGAGCGCTCCAGCGGCTCGACCAGTCGGGGCTTGATGCCGGACATGATGAGGCCGTTTGCTCGTTCCACCTGGCCGTTTGACTGCGGGTGGGCAAATGACACTAGGTCCAGTCAGACACCCTGATTTGCGTAGAAATGGGCCAAGGCACCTTTGGTGAAGTTGGTGCCGTTGTCGGTAATCATGTTGTGCGGGATGCAGTACTGGACGGTGATGTCGGTGATGAATGCGACGGCTGTCGGGCCTTTTAGCTTCTTGATAGGCTTGGCTTTGATCCACTTGGTAAACATGTCCATGGCCACCAGCAGGTGAGTCATGTCGCTGCGTGATGTCTTGAATGGACCCACCATTTCCAAACCCCACACGGCAAACAACCAAGTGATGGGGATGGTCTTGAGGGTGAAGGCCGGCTGGTGTTGCTTTGTGCTGAACTTGTGGCACCCCTTGCACTACCGGACCAACTCTTTGGCGTCGTCCAAAGTAGTCAGCGAGAAGAAACAATGGCGAAAAGCCTTGGAGACAAGAGCCCTCGAGGCGGCATAGTGGCCACATTCTCCTTGGTGAATGTCTCTGAGGATCTCCATGCCCTTCTCCAGCTCCACGCAGCACTAGAAAATGCCAGTCACGCTACGGTAAGAGAGCTCGCCGTTGACGATGGTGTAGGCTCCTGCCCAGCGTTGGATCTGCCGGGCCAACACTTTATTGGCTGGTAGCACGCGACTCACTAGAAAATCACGGATGGGCTACACCCAGGATGGTGCTTCCACCACTGTGAAGACAATGACTGTCTCCAGGGTGGCCGCGTTGGGAGGTCGCGGGCTAGAGCCGGCCATTCATGATGGTGTTGATGAAGTCCCTGGGCTGACTGCAGCAGCCAACGGGCCCCTTGCTGGAATCTCTAGGCCAGGTGCTGGTGTAGGAGCCCCCGGGCCACCTACTGAAGTCCCCTGTCCGGATCCGACTGTTGAAGTCCTCGGGCTGCCTGCTGAAGTCCCCGAGCCGACTGCTGAAGTCCCCGAGCCGGATCCGACGGCTGTGGGTCAATTAGCACGAAGATGGACTCAGATTCAGGCAAGGGCTTGATAGATGGCTTGCGCAGGCACTCAAGGGAGACACCGGCTGGAATGGCCTGCTGGGTGGAGCCAATGCGGGCAAGGGCATCCGCTGCTTCATTGTTGACTCGTGGTACATGGAGGAATTCGCACCCATCAAAGTGCCCACTCATATGTTGGACGAGGAAGCGGTAGCTCGCCTTGTTGGCGTCCTTGGCGTCCCAGTCGCCGGACAACTGCTGGACCACCAAGTTCAAATCGCCGTAGCATAGGATGTGGCGGATGCCGATATCCTTAACCAGCCGGAGCCCAAAGATGAGCGTCGCCTCATACTCGGCTAAATTGTTGGAGGCGGCGAAGTGGATCTGCAGTGTGTACTTCAACTTGTCGCTTTTGGGAGAGGTGAGGATGATGCCGGCTCCTAGGCCAGTGCGCATCTTCGAGCCATCGAAGTGCATCCGCCAATGCGTAGAATCCGGCACTGGCGGCAGGTACTAGGACTCGGCCCAGTCGATGAGGAAGTCGGCCAGCGCTTGGGACATGATGGCAGTGCGGGGCTGGTAGAGGATGGTGTGGGGAGCTAGCTCAATGGCCCAGTTCACCACCCGGCCCGAAGCATCTCGGTTGCCCATGATCTCGGCAAGGGGGGAGGTGAAGACGACCATGATGGAGTGCTTCTAGAAGTACTGCTTCAACTTCTTGGTGGCAAAGTACACGCCGTAGCACATCTTCTGGTCATGTTGGTAGTTCTGCTTGCAGGTGGACAAGCCCTTGCACAGGTAGTACACCGGCCTCTGGACCAGCTGCAACTTGTCGGCTTCTAGGCGCTCGACAATGATCACCGTGATGATGAATCGGTTAGTGGCAGCGATGTAGAGGAGCATATGTTCCTCAGCAGCCGGAGCCGCCAGGGGATAGGCAGCATGCACATCATGCGCTTGAGCTGGAGGAAGGCTTCGTCCGCCTGGTCGGTCCACTCGAAGCAAGTGGTTTTCATCATGAGCTGGTACAAGGGAAGCGCCTTCTCGCCCAGCCGGCTGATGAAGCGGCTGAGGGATGCCAGGCACCCGGTGAACTTTTGGATGTCACGCAGCATGGTGGGTATCTCTATCCGCTCAATGACCTTGATCTTCATAGGGTTGCACTGGATCCCGTGCTCAGAGACAAGGAAGCCAAGGAGGTGGTCGGCCGGTACTTCAAAGACACACTTCTCCGGATTGAGCTTGATCTGAAAATGGCGCAAGTTGTCAAAGGTTTCCTTGAGATCCTCCATGAGGGTGCCATGCTTCTCCGTCTTCAACACAATGTCATCCACATAGACATGGGCATTGCAGTCGAGTTGCTTCAGGAGGCACTTTTGCATGCAGCGCTGGAAGGTGGCGCTGGCATTCCTCAAGCCGAACGTCATGGTGATGTAGTAGAAGGCCCCGAATGGTGTGATGAAGACGGTATTCAAGAGGTCAGCCAGATCCAGCTTGATCTGGTTGTAGCCGGAGTAGGCATCCAAGAAGGACAGCAGCTCGCAGCTGGCCGTGGAGTCTGTTACTCCATCAATCTATGGCAGAGCAAACGGGTCCTTGGGGCAGGCTTTGTTGAGGCTCGTGTAGTCGATACACATTCGCCACTTGTTATTCCTCTTCAAGACGAGGACTGGGTTGGCAAGCCAGTCCGGGTATAACACTTCCTTGATGAAGCCGGCTGATAGAAGCCGGGCGATTTCTTCACCAACGATCCTTCTCTTCTCTTCTGATAGGCGGCGGAGGGGTTGCTTGACCGGTTTAGCATCCGGCCTCACATGGAGCTTGTGCTCGGCGAAATCCTTCGAAACACCCGGCATATCTTTGGGAGACCATGCGAAGATGCCCCAATTCTCAAGGAGGAAATCGACGAGCTCGCCTTCCTATTTGCTGCCATGGTTTGACCCTATGACAACGAACTTCGTCGGGTGCGCCGGATCCAAGATGATCTGCTTGTTCTGTTTGGCCGGCTGGAAGGAGGCCCCAACTACTGTCTCCTTGGGATCAGTCGGCATGGCCGACTGCTCGCCGACCATGGCAACCATCCGGTCAAGGAGACGCTTCTCTTGAGCGATGACGAGGGACTCGGCCAGCCAGCTGCTGGCAGCAGCGCACTCTAGCGACTTCTCATAGTTGCCGAAAATAGTGATCATGCCCTTGGGACCCGACATCTTCGCTTTCAGGTAGGTGTAGTGCGGGACCATCATGAATTTGGCCAGCGCAGGTCGGACCAAGAGCGCATGGTAGGGGTTGTTCAGGTCAACCACCGCGAACCAGATTGGCTCGTGGCGGAAGTGGTTCTTGTCGCCGAACAGGACATCAATCTTGATCTTGCCGATTGGAGAGCAGGAAAGCCAGGAACTATGTCGTGGAAGTCGGTCTGACTGGGCTGAAGCTACTTGGCCTTGATGCCCAACCGCTCCATGGTTTGGTGGTACATGATGTTGATGCTGCTGCAGTCATCTACCAGAACTCGGGTGAAGTGGCAGGTCCGCCTCTCCATAGAGAAGGTGGACTCTAGCACTAGAGCTTACGCACCCGGCGATGGCATCACGGCCGGGTGGTCTTCTCAGCTCCAGGTGACGGGCCTCTCAGACCACTGCATGAACTACGGGACCTCTGATGTGACAACATTCACCTTGTAGTGCTGCTGTCGTCTGCTATGCTTGTTGTCGGCTTCACTGGTGAAGACGATGTAGGTAGCGTTCTTGTTGAGGAACTCATCTTGAAGCATGCCGGCCTCTCGGGCCGGCTGCTGAACAGCTGGAGCCACCTGGCCGGCTGGTGGAGGAGGCGGCAGCCCCCCTATGGCAATCCGGGAAAGCCAGTTGCACTTTAGGGTGGTGTTGTTGGACGGCTTCGCACCACTGTGGAACTTGCATGGGGCATCAAGGGCTTGCTCAAAGGAGAAGGCAGGCTACTAGGCACCCTTGTCGCCCCACTGATACTTGGGGCCGGGCTGTCCGGCTGACTGCTGATCCTCGACTACTACCACTTGCCTGCTATTGGAAGCCGGATGCTGGGCCTTGTGCTTCTTGTCATTCGGCTGGCGCCAGTCACCAGCCGGCGTTTGAGAGCCCGGTGGGATCACCTTGCCGGACGTGTCAACCCAGATCTCTGACTTCATGGCGCAGTCGGCCGTGGCGTCCTTGTCGGCCATGACCAGAAGCTCATCCAGGGTAGCCGGCTTGTCGCACAGAAGCTTGTGCTTGAGCAGGGTGCCATCTCTGCATCCGGCGATGAAGTCTCGATGGCCTGCACCTCATGGACCCTGTCGTAGGAGTTGCGCAACTCGGCCCGGCGCATGAGGTAATCATGCATGGACTCGGTTGGCCCCTGGACGCACATGGAGAGTTGGCGAGGCTTGAGGGGCTGCTTGTACGTGCTGGTGAAGTTGCGGACGAAGGCGTCGCTAAAATCCAACCAGCTATTGATGATGTAGGGCTTGAGGCTGTTCAGCCATGTACAGGCGGTACCCTGGAGCACGAGCGGAATGTACATCATGGCAACGCGCTTGTTGCCATTGGTGATGCTGACGGCTGTGGTGTAGTCAGTCAGCCAGTCCTCCGGCTTCATGGAGCCGGTGTAATTGGGAGTGTCTCGAGGGAGCATGAACCCTTTGGGAAAGGGCTCACTGCGGATGCGGGTGCTGAAGAAGGCCGGGCCGATCGTGGCCTCCTCCTCTACTTCCTGGGATCGAGCTAGCTGATTGATCCAGCAATGGGCGTCATTTTCGTTGGCTGCTTCACACGGGCCGAGCCGGCCACCAAGCGTTGGGTGATCACGTGGCGGTGGCGGAGTGGCCGCCCTCTCCCTGCGAGGAGGCGGGCGCTCTTACGGCTGGCACCAAGCCTCTGGCTTCTGGAGCACTTGTTGGCTGTCCGCCATTGTGCGGCAAGCACCGGCTATTGCTAGCAGTCAGGCTCGGGTCTCGCTGCTCGCGGCCTCCGCCCCTAGGGGACCGAGAGGTTGCTTCATTCTCGCGATGGGGCAGGTGGGTGTCGACCTGGCCGGCTCCCACAATGCGGTAGCCCATGTCTTGCTGCGTGTTCGCAACATTGATGAGCTCTTAGAGGCGCTCCATCTGGTCACGCAGCTCGTCGCCCTCCAGGTGCTCGAGCTCGTGTGCGGTCGCCTGGGTGGCACACATGTTTTGCGTTGGGGTCTCGTAGACGGGGCATCTGATTCCCAGCATGCTGGCAATCGCAATGCCACATTGCCGGATGGCACCAGCACGGCTAGGCTCTGCCGTAGCAGGCGTCTCACTGACCACACGGTCGATTTCATGCTGAGTGGCTTCAGCACCGCCATCTTGGTGGCGCTGTCAAAGAGCTTGGCACGGAACTCCTCCAGCTCCTCCTGGCTGGCGCTGGTGCGACGAGTCGCGAAGGCGTGTATGGCCGCCTCCAGCGGATCCTGGATGGATCCGCCAGCGCCTTGTCCATCACCAATGACCATCACCTCCACGATGACGCTAGCGTCCGGCGCGCCAATAGGGGCGTCGCTAGCGGCAAGAGGGAGCGGATCGTCGAGGACCTCCCTGTTGCTGGGGAAGTCATCGGTGGTGTCCGTGTTGGCGACGGAGAGCTTGCCAAAGAGCTCGTCGAGGCCGCTCATGGGGGAGGCGGCCTCCTCAACACGCGACACGCTAAGGCTAGCGCTGGCGGGCGCGTCCGACTAGCTGATCGCACCAACCGCAACATGCTCACCGGAAAGGAACAAGGTTCTTGTCCAAAGCGTCTCTCCGGCCGACGTCGCGGATAGCCCCATGATGGGCACCAACTATCGTGGTAGTATCACGTCATATGACAGGGGGTGTCTGAGGGAGTCCTGGACTAAGGGGTCCTCGGGCAGCCGGACTATATACTTTGGCCGGACTGTTGGACTATGAAGATACAAGATAGAAGACTTCGCCCCGTGTCCGGATGGGACTCTCCTTTGCATGGAAGGAACGCTTGGCAATTCAGATATGTAGATTCCTTTCTCTGTAACTAACTTTGTACAACCCTAGTCCCCCCTGGTGTCTATATAAACCGGAGGGTTTAGACTTCTAGGGTTTAGAGACAATCATAACCTCATAGGCTAGACTTCTAGGGTTTAGCCATTACGATCTCGTGGTAGATCAACTCTTGTAATACTCATATTCATCAAGATCAATCAAGCAGGAAGTAGGGTATTACCTCCATAGAGAGGTCCCGAACCTGGGTAAACATTGTGTCCCCCGCCTCCTGTTACCATTAGCGTTAGATGCACAGTTTGGGACCCATACCCGAGATCCGCCGGTTTTGAGACCGACATTGGTGCTTTTATTGAGAGTTCCACCGTGTCGTCGAAGATATGTTTGATGGCTCCATCAATCATCTACAACAATGCAGTCTGGGGGCGATCTTTCTCCCCTGACAGATCTTCGTATTCGGCAGATTTGCACTGCGGGCCAATTCACTTGGCCATCTGGAGCAGATTGATAACTATGCCCCTGGCCATCAGGTCAGATTTGGAAGCCTGAATTTCAAGGCCGACATCCGTGGAGGTTTGATCTTCGATGGATTCGAGCCCATGATGGCTATCCTCGATCACCATGATGAACATGACCTAGATCTGTCATCGGGCCACACGTAGGAGATAGAGCATGTGGCCGCCCTAGCCCTAGAGCTGGAGCGGACTACGTCGTCCGAAGACGGGAAGCTTGTCCCACCACGGAGGCCGCAGACTCAGCTGCGCTCGAGCCGCACACAGACCCAAAATCAGGTTGGGCTGGTGTTACGAGAATCCCGGACTCGTCTCCTGAAAAGGGTTCCGGACCACGTGCATCCGTGTCCATTAAACCCGATTGGGCGCCGGTCTTGGCGACGTGCCTTTTGGCGACGTGCTAAGCTCATTAAAATCCCTTTCCCTATCGGGGAGCGCCCGGCCAAACTATGTCCGGTTCGAGTGGGAAGCGAACGACGAAGAATTTTGTGTCCCACCCACCACCCACTTTATAGCCACTGTCGACGACTTAACCGACTTGCTTGACTACAACTCCGAAGTTATCGATGGTATGGATGACGATGCCAGAGAGGATCAGGAACCACTGTCCATAGGGCGTTGGACAACCACCTCCTCATATGACATATACATGGTGGATATACCCAAAGAAAATAAAGGCGACGATGAGAATCCAGTCAAGGATAGACCTCCTAAGACACAGTCGAAGCGCCGATGTCAGCGGCGCCGCTCAAAACCACGTCGTAGTAAAAACGGCAATACTGTCACAGAAGAGGATAACACTCCGGATGGTGCCGAAAACTATGAAGACCCCATTGAGCCAACCTCTGCACAGGAGGAACGGGACGATGGGTGAATCAGCCCTGGTGAACAGGCCATGAACGAAGACTCGAAGGATAGCAACTACCTTCCGCTCTCCGAGGATGAGGTTAGCCTCGGTGATGAAGATTTCATCTTGCATGAAGAGCCCGCCGGAAAGGAACGCTTCAAGCCTCAACTAATTGCCACTGCAAGAAGCCTGCAAAAGAAGCAGCGACAGCTTCAAGCTGATCAAGATCTGCTCAATGAAAAATGGACTGGTGTCCTGGCAGCCGAGGAATACGGCCTCGAGCGCCCAACCAAAAGCTACCCGAAGCGCAAACTGTTACCACAGTTTGATGATGAGGCGCTGGAGGCCATCCTACCAAGGTACAATGCGGCCGACCGACCACCACGCGGCCGAGATAAAGCGGAACCTTCAGCCGAACACCAGCCCGCATTACCTCACCAAACAGACAGAAATACAACAGCTCGGGGATATACACATGACATGTGGCGCGACTTGGAAAAGAGAGCAGGCCAGACAAGATCGATCTATGGATCATGGGGGCGTGCCATGATGCGTGATGATCGCCATCTGGCTAAACGTGACAAACATAACCACGTCCAGGACAAAAATCACAGACGAGCTCCATCCGAGCTACGTCATGACCTGGCCCGATACAGAGGCGCCGCACGCCCCCTTTGGTTCATTGACAAAGTAATGGGACATGATTTCCCAGAAGGGTTTAAACCCGTAAACATCGAATCATATGATGGCACAACAGGCCCCGCGGTGTCGATCGAGGATTTTCTTCTCCACATTCATATGGCCCGCGGTGATGATCTTCACGCCATCAAATACCTCCCGCTCAAACTCAAGGGACCAGCTAGATACTGGTTAAACAGTCTGCCTAAAAACTCCATTGGCAGCTAAGAGGAATTGGAGGACGCCTTCCTCGACAACTTCCAAGGCACATATGTCCGACCTCCAGATGCCGATGACCTAAGTCATATAATCCAATAACCCTGAGAGTCAGCTAGGAAATTTTGGACTCGGTTCCTAACTAAAAAGAACTAAATCATCGACTGTCCAGACGCTGAAGCCCTAGCGTCCTTTAAACAGAGCATCCGCGACGAATGGTTGGCCAGACACCTTTGCCAGGAAAAACCGAAGTCCATGTCAGCCCTTATGACACTCATGACCCGCTTTTCTGCAGGCAAAGACCACTGGCTAGCCTGTAGCAACAACAATAAAAGCGAACCTGGCGCTTCTAAAGCCAGAAATAGCAACGGCAAGCCCCGATGCAATATACATAAGCGTCAAAACAACGGTGATAGTACCGAAGACATGACGGTCAACGCCGGATTCAGTGGCTCCAAGTCCGGTCAGCGGAAGAAGACGTTTAAAAGGAACAATCCGGGCCCGTCCAGTCTAGACCGCATACTAGATCAACCATGCCAAATCCGTGGCACTCCGGATAAACCAGCCAATCATACCAACAGGGAATGTTGGGTTTTCAAATAGGCCGGCAAGTTAAACGCCGAGAACAAGGAGAAAGGGTCGCAAAGTGAGGACGATCACAAGGAACCCCGACCACCGAACACAGGGGGACAGAAGAAATGCCCCCCAAGTCAAAACGGTGAACATGGTATACGCCACCTACATCCCCAAGAGGGAGTGCAAGCGTGCACTTAGGGACGTTTACATGATGGATCCAGTCGCCCCAAAGTTCAACCCATGGTCCTTCTGTCCGATAACCTTCGATCGCAGGGACCATCCGACCAGTATCCATCATGGCAGTTCAGCCGCATTGGTCCTTGACCCAATTATTGATGGATTCCACCTCACACGAGTCCTCATGGATGGTGGCAGCAGCCTGGACCTGCTCTATCAGGATACAGTGCGCAAAATGGGTATCGATCCCTCAAGGATCAAGCCCACCAAAACCACCTTTCAAGGTGTCATACCAGGTGTAGAGGCATGTTGTACGGGCTCAATCACACTAGAATTAGTCTTCGGATCCCCGGACAATTTCCGAAGCAAAGAGTTAATCTTCAATATCGTCCCCTTCCGCAGTGGTTATCATGCACTGCTTGGATGAACTGCATTTGCTCGATTCAATGCGGTGCCGCATAGTGCCTACCTCAAGCTCAAGATGCCCGGACCTCGCGGTGTTATAGTAGTCAATGGAAATACGGAGCGCTCTCTCGGTACTGAGGAGCACACCGCAGCCCTTGCAGCTGAAATACAGAGTAGCCTTCTCAGGCAGAACCTCAATTCGGCAATAAAGCCCCCAGACACTGTTAAGCGAGTCTGAACTACTCTACAGCAGGACCGTCCGGCCTTCCAGAGCTCAACTAGCAATTCGGCCTCCGCCCTAATCCCAATCAAGCGGTGAAATTCGTGTCGCGCGTACACAATAACACACTTAAAATACCGTGGGCATGGACGGAGGCTGTAACGCCCTCGATGCGACTATATCTCCCACGTGTCGAGGCACGACTTAGAGGCATAATCGCATCGAAGGCATATGTCGCAAGTGAGGTAATCTTCACACAACCCATGTAATACATAAGGGAAAGAGATACATAGTTGGCTTACAATCGCCACTTCACACAATTACATGAATAAAGCATTACATCATCCAGATACAATCAAGGTCCGACTACGGAACCAAAATAAAAGAAGAACCCCAAATGCGACAAAGGTCCCCGATCGACCCCAACTGGGCTCCACTACTGATCAACTAGAACGGAAACAACACAAAGGACAAGATCTTCATCGAGCTCCTCCTGAGCTTGGTTGCGTCATCTGCATAGACTCATCGGCACCTGCAAGCTGGTTTTGGAAGTATCTGTGAGCCACGGGGACTCAGCAATCTCACACCCGTGAGATCAAGACTATTTAAGCATATAGGAAGGATGGAGTAATGAGGTGGAGCTGCAGCAAGCGACTAGCATATATGGTGGCTAACAAACGCAAATGAGAGCGAGAAGAGAAGGCAAAGCACGGTCGATAAAAGTATGATCAAGAAGTGATCCTATAACAACCTACGTCAGGCATAACTCCAACAACCATGTTCACTTCCCGGACCCCGCCGGAAAGAGACCATCATGGTTACACACGCGGTTGATGTATTTTAATTAAGGTCAACTTCGGGTTTTCTACAACCGGACGTTAACAAATTCCCATCTACCCATAACCGCGGGCACGACTTTCGAAAGTTCAAATCCCTGCAGGGGTGTCCCAACTTAGCCCATGACAAGCTCTCACGGTCAACGAAGGAATAGACCTCCACCCGAGACATTCCGATCAGACTCGGTATCCCGGTACAACAAGACATTTCGACAGGGTAAAACTAAACCAGCAACACCGCCCGAATGTGCCGACAAATCCCGATAGGAGCTGCACATATCTCTTTCTCAGGGCACACTCAGATTGTCCTAGGTACGGGTAGGCCAGCCCAGAGTTGCCCCTGGTAGCCACCGGTAGCTGGCAGGTGGACCAACACTCAGAGGAGCACTGGCCCGGGGGGTAAAATAATGATGACCCTCAGGAGCGCGACTCCCAAGGGAAAAGAAAAGGCTAGGTGGCAAATGGTAAAACCAATGTTGGGCATTGCTGGAGAAGCTTTACTTAAGGCGAACTGTCAAGGGGTTCCCATTATAGCCCAACCGCGTAAGGGACGCAAAATCCGGGAACATAACACCGATATGACGGAAACTAGGGCGGCAAGAGTGGAACAAAACACCAGGCATAAGGCCGAGCCTTCCACCCTTTACCAAGTATATAGATGCATTAATTAAGTAAGATATATTGTGATATCCCAACAAGTAAACATGTTCCAACAAGGAACAACATCTCCATGTTCCAACAAGGAACAAACTTCGATCTTCACCTGCAACTAACAACGCTATAAGAGGGGCTGAGCAAAGCGGTAACATAGCCAATCAACGGTTTGCTAGGACATGGTGGGTTAGAGGTTGAACATGGCAATTTGGGTGGCTGACAAGCAAGTGGTAGGCATCGTAGCATTGGCATGGCAAAAGAGCGAGCAAACTAGCATAGCAAAGATAGTAGTGATTTCGAGGGTATGATCATCTTGCCTGAAATCCCGCAAGGAAGAAGAACGAGTCCATGAAGAAGACAAACGGACGTAGTTGAACGGATCCTCACAAACGCGACGTTATCAGAACCAACCCGAAGAAACAATCACCGGAAAAGAAGCACACAACATAGTAAATAACCAACACATCAACATGGCATGATGCACAAACGAGTATGATGCATGTCCGGTTTAATGAAGCATGGCATGGCAAAGTGCACAAGCAGTTCTACAAATTAAGTGGAGATCAATATGCAACGAGTTGCATATTGACGAAACACCACAACAAGTTATTTAGTTTGATCTCGTTTATGTACTCAACAATATTAAATGTTGGTTAACATGGCAAGAGGGTGAAGCAAAGTAAAACTACCTATCTAGTCAAGTTTAAATGAGGCCGGAAGCAACGAACAACAATTCCGGAAACTCCCATATGCATATTTTAGATTAGGTCCTGTTCTGCCCTAAACACAATTTTAGAGTTGTTTAAAATGCAAATAAAGGTCACCATGATAAACTAGGCAAAATTCTACCCCATTTACATATAAAGTTTATTTAAAACCGAGCTACGGTTATTTAGTTATGAAATAAAGCATTTTAGCAATTTAATGCAACAACAAGTTTAAACATTTTAAATGTTGTTATCATGATGCGGATGACATATGCAAGTTTTATGCAATTTTTATGAAAATGTTGACATGAGCATGATACGAGGCATTTGGTCACCATGGCGGAATGAAAAGGGTGCCACGGCGGCGAGACAAAAATGGTGCCACGGCAACATTCCGGTCCCGGTAACTCATGGAGATACCGATGCAAAAGGAGGCGTGCCGATGTGCGCAACATGCTAGAGATGGTGGGGTGCTCCCGTCTACCGGGTTCCCACGGGATAGTGGCATGGAAACGAGTGACAAACGGACACGATGCAAAAACGAGCATCTCATACAACATGCATTCGGTCCACGAACATCGTCTCGGTGTTATACCTTCGAAGCGTGCGTTTCGGGCGGATCGAGTTCGTAGAGGGAAGTAGACGTTCACGGGTCGTCGTGGAGGTAGACGTTCACGGGCGTCGTGGAAGTAGTGGTACACGTTCATTTTTCGAAGAGGTACTTGACGAATCCAACATCTTCGAGGCGACGGTAGTGGTTCACGGACGTCGTGGTACTTGTCAGTCCGGTCTTGGTGTAGATGTACATCGCAAACGTAGTGGTACTCGCGGACTTTGGCGCCGATAGTCGTACACGGTTCGTAGGGGTACTTGGCGAATCCACAAGGCGTGCACAGGTCGAAGTGGAACTCTTGACAAAATCCACGGGACTGACTTGGCATGCAACAAGCACGGTGCGATGGGCATGAAGGGCGGCGCTGGTTCTCTGCTCCAACGAAGCAGAACGACGGGCGAGCGGGCGGCCGACCTGGTGTCTTAGAGCAGCGGCAACCATGGCCAAGGTGCGGGAGATGCGGGTCTGCTATAGGCAAAACAGAGGCGAGGCACTGGCCCCAAACGAAAATGGCGGCAGCAAGAACTCCGGCCGGCGAGGGTGCTGCTTGGGGAGGCGGAGAGGAAGGAGGCGCGGCGCGGGAGGATAAGCAGGGCGCGGTGGAGAAACTGCAGGAGGCGGTCTCGACCATGGCGTCCCTGCAGCAGGAGCGATGATGGCTTGGGGTCCAGGAGGTCAGGCGCGGTGCGGCAAGGGACGGGAGGAGGCGATGGGGATTGGGCACTGGCGAGGCGAGGGAGAGGCCGGGCACGGAAGACGGCGTCCATGGCGGCATCCATGGCGGCCGGCGCTGAGACGAGGCACGGGGCGGTGATGATGAGCTAGGCGGGCCGAAGCAGATCGGGCGTGGGCGCGTCGGGGTCACCAACGTTTGGCAGGGCCGCGGCGGTGGACTTCGGTGTGGAGCCGAACGAAGGCGGGGTGACGATGGCGCTGGAGGGACTTGGCGAGGGAGCGAGGGGGATCGAGGGCTGCGCGTGTGTGTGGCGGCGGTGTGGGAGGACGAGAGGGAGAGGAGGAGATGAGAGTGGTTCGGGCTAGGGTTACGGGGAAAGGTGGGGGCGGTTGGGCCTTGGGCCTAGGAAGACTGGGCCGGCCTGGTGGGGAGGGGAATGGCCAGAGGCCTGGCTGGCTTACCTCTCTCTTCTCTCTCTCTTATATTTTCTGAAAATAGAAAATAAATCAAGGAAGAAAGGAGAAGAAAGGAAGGTAGAAATAGAATTTTGGGCAAGGGGATTATTTTCCCGGACTCGCAAAAATATGCTCGTTCCAAGAAAAATAGAAAGGGGCATGATTGAAAGATTTAAATTCAAACTCATTTGAAATTCAAATGGGTTTGAACTAGGACTTGATGAAAGGAAGGTCCAAATATGTTCGGATTTTTGGTGGAGCTCCGGAAAATGATGAAATAATAAATGGCAAAATTTGGGGACCAAACTTGAAGTAGAAAGGGAGTGGGGATTTTTCAAGTGTGTTTTGGTTAATTCCAAAAGAATGGAATATTTTTATAGCTCCCTAATAATAGTAGGAGACTTTGAATATGTTTTAAAGAGAAATCACTATGTGAATATCCCTCGATTTAAATGGACCAAAAATCCATACAATTTATTTAGTTGAGGTTTTAAAAATTAATGATATGATGGCATGATGACATGATGCAATGCAACACGCAAGCCAATGACAAGACAACAACAACGAATAACTGAACGACACCTGGCACATCGGTCTTGGGGCGTTACAACACTCCACCACTACGAGAGGATCTCGTCCCGAGATCTAGAATGGCACCGGAGGGACAACGGAAGAGAAAGAGAGGAGAGGTAAAACTAAGTTGCTTCTCTGACAAACGAGTGAAACCATGAACCTTGAGGGGTTGAACAAATTGGAAGAAATGAAACAACAGAGGAGAACAAAGTTCACAACACTCCGCTAAGAAAGAGGAAAAGAAGGAACCGATCCGGGTAGCACTCCGGTTGAGAAGGGATGCAAGACTTGATAAAATGAGAGAACTTGAGGAAAAGGGACACAATACTCCGGTTAAATGGATAAGTCAAGAAAAGAACATGATCCTGACAAAACAAGAAGATGGGTTGCAGAGAGGAGCATCACAATGCCTCCGGAATAGAAGAAAGAGTGGAATGGAATGAACGAAGTGAAACAAGATCTTGAGAAAGCACGATAACAACAAATGCTACAACGGAGTTGTTGGAAAACCAACAACGAAAAGATAAGCTTGCTATGGTCTTGTGGAGTACATCTCAAATAATGAGGTGACAACCTGCCACTTACGAAAAACAAGATTGGATTGATATGAACAAGAAGACGAGAAACTTATTTCACCGGGAGGATAAATGAAGAAACTTGGATCATTTATAAGCACCATAATAACAACCATCCTTAGGGAAGGCTTAAGGTGAAATATAATCCAAGATAACTCCAATGACGAGATTAATGGATTTAAACTACCTCATTCTTGATAATTTGTGAATCATGAAACACGAAGGGAACATTATCAAGAATAACATAATACCACCTCAAAAGATAAGGTAGAAAGAATTGCACTTCGAAATGCAAGATGAAGAATACTTGAGCTCCTCAAAACAAAACATGTGTTGAGCACCATGTTTATTTTAGAGTATAGCTTGGCGGGTCATAACTTCGAGAGAAAACCTGAAGAACAATTGAAGAATGAAAGGAATCCTTGATGAACCACCATGTAGAGCCTCCATGAAGAACTCCGGTAATAAAAGGATGATAAAAAGAAAGAGAAGTTGAAACCCAAGGTGAAGCCTTGCGATGATTTAGATGGAGCTTCGCGACGAGATAATGCGGAAAACTTAGAACTCCGGAAGAAAGATGAACAACAAGCAGCCAAGAATTTATTCTTCCTGAACAAACTCTGAAGGAAAGGATTAATCACTTGGATGAAACCAGAATAAGAATTATGTTATGCGTATCCTTCACCAATTTAAATTGATGACAAGCAACGGATTTGGCATACTACTTATTCTTGTAGAAAGGATTAAAAGAGATATATCAAAACTTGAGAAGGTCTTCAACGAACCACCGGTAGGATTGGAACAACAAATGAATTGATATGATGAACAAGGAAGAGAGATCTTGAAAGAACCACCGTAAGAATTGAAAATGATCGAAGTAGGGGTGCATCACCGGTAAGAATTAGCAAATGAACGAAGGTGCTTGAGACAGACTAGATACATGAGAACAAAGAGATCAAGAACTTATTAGAGGATATTCGATTGATGCACCGGCAAGATAGGAGAATGATAACTGGCTGCTGAGAATGAATAAACCTGAATTGATGGACTCCGGATGACAAACTGAGAAAACTCTTGAATATCTCCTGATGGGTGAAAAAGATTCTCACAATCGAAAATAATTATGAGAGGATGGCAACAAGCTAGCACCATGAATCTTGAAAAGAATAGAGCAAAATTAAAGAGAAACTCTTCTTCGGTCTTCAAATGATGAGAATGACAACGAGAAACACCACCAAGAATTATTGAGGCACACCGGAAGAATCAAAAGCGAAGAGGTTGAGCCAACTATGAAAAGAATTTGAAAGATCAAGGAGAAAGGCATTTGACTGATGATAACTCATTCTTACGTCAAACTTGGAAAAGAATTTGAGATAGCTTTGGGAAAATAGAAGAGTCAGGTAAGATCCTGGGAAAAGACCTGTGGGTTAGGGCCCACTCAAAAGAACACCGTTGAAAAGATTTAAAAGAGATGTTGCACCGGTTGGATTAAATGACTTGAATGAGATACCAATCTCGAAAGAGCTTGAATGAATGCAGAGTGGAAACATGAATCTTCGAGATATCTTGAGCACTCCGGAATAACAAATAGCGAGAAATGAATAAATATGAGGAGCACCGTCAAGAGAAGGTATTTGGGACGAGAAAAAGGGGATATAATCGACAAGTCTTGACTTGAATCCACCGGAGAAGAGAAAGGAATGAGGAATGACGAACTTGAAGCTCCATTAGGATCTTCATGAGAATCACCGGATAAGAACATTGACGGAAAAGAATGGAGAAACTTCCCATCAATAAAATGGATACTTGAAGAAGAAATCTTAGTCCTTGAAGAAAAACAAAAGGGAGGGAGGGTGGAAAAAACAAAGGCAACTTGGAGACGGATGAAACAAACACCGTTGAGAAGAAGTGATAAATGATCTTGCAAATGTTGACGTGAACGGATCCACTTGAGGAGAGACACACCGGTTAAAAAAAAGGATTGACAAGACAGACTCGATGATCAAGAAGGATTAGTATTCACATAGGAATATGAGAACACCATTTGGAAAAGGTATGGAATCAACATTTGACATTGAAGCAACTCGAATACCACAACTCAAAACAAAAACAAAGGACTGGCTTGCAGAATAAGCCGGAACAAACATATGATAGAGATTTCGTCTGAAGTTTTCGTGGTGGGGCCTACACGGGCTCGATCGTACAGCACCATCATGTACAAGGCAGTGCACATGACATACGAAGCGTCCCCGAGTCGGCATAGCCAAGGACTCTTTAAGACACAACGAGACCACTGTAAAATCGACCGTGAATAGGCGGACCACTAGACGTCGAACCCCAATTTCATATCATACATCTGTCGAAAAGATATCCTAAGAGCTACTAGAATTCCCACTTATTGAACTCCCGAACCTTTCCGGTTATGCAATCAGGTGTTGGGGATACAGGGGAAGCATAATATCTCACCCAAACTAGCAAATCCTACATCCAGCTGTATCCATCCTTCAACACATAACCAAGAAACCTTCGGAAATCATCTACCTCAACCTTCGAAAATCATCCGTTATACAAGTTATGGCGATACTCCCGTACTCACCTCAGTACTGGGTTATCGGGGTTATCTCACCAACAACTGCATAAAAGAGATTTTCGATGTCGGCGTACTAAACTCAGGTATTCCAGAACTGCAACGATAAAATTATGACGACAACACCTCAGAGCTCAACTCCCCGGGACACTTCCACTAAACCCCCGACAGGAGGCACCAAGACAATGTTCTCATCATAAAACCATCGGAACGATTCCAAGATACCCGCGTGATCCTACAAAAATTTTAGTGAAATTTGAGAAGAGAAGAGTCAAAACTCTACGCCAGGATGCCTTACCAGAGCGATGAGGAGACTGGGAAGTAAAAAGAATTCCTAAACTCTCCGATATATAATTCCTAAATGACTCAAAACATTTTTCTAGACACAACTCGGCCGCTAAAAACGATCAAGCAGTGGGGCTCCTAAGGTCGGGGAAGGCTCTGATACCAACTTGTAACGCCCTCGATGCGACTATATCTCCCACGTGTCGAGGCACGACTTAGAGGCATAATCGCATCGAAGGCATATGTCGCAAGTGAGGTAATCTTCACACAACCCATGTAATACATAAGGGAAAGAGATACATAGTTGGCTTACAATCGCCACTTCACACAATTACATGAATAAAGCATTACATCATCCAGATACAATCAAGGTCCGACTACGGAACCAAAATAAAAGAAGAACCCCAAATGCGACAAAGGTCCCCGATCGACCCCAACTGGGCTCCACTACTGATCAACTAGAACAGAAACAACACAAAGGACAAGATCTTCATCGAGCTCCTCCTGAGCTTGGTTGCGTCATCTGCATAGACTCATCGGCACCTGCAAGCTGGTTTTGGAAGTATCTGTGAGCCACGGGGACTCAGCAATCTCACACCCGTGAGATCAAGACTATTTAAGCTTATAGGAAGGATGGAGTAATGAGGTGGAGCTGCAGCAAGCGACTAGCATATATGGTGGCTAACAAACGCAAATGAGAGCGAGAAGAGAAGGCAAAGCACGGTCGATAAAAGTATGATCAAGAAGTGATCCTATAACAACCTACGTCAGGCATAACTCCAACAACCATGTTCACTTCCCGGA
This sequence comes from Triticum aestivum, assembly GCF_018294505.1. NCBI lineage: Eukaryota > Viridiplantae > Streptophyta > Magnoliopsida > Poales > Poaceae > Triticum > Triticum aestivum. The sequence goes on from NC_057813.1 coordinate 104,378,609, forward strand.
CCCCGCCGGAAAGAGACCATCATGGTTACACACGCGGTTGATGTATTTTAATTAAGGTCAACTTCGGGTTTTCTACAACCGGACGTTAACAAAATCCCATCTACCCATAACCGCGGGCACGACTTTCGAAAGTTCAAATCCCTGCAGGGGTGTCCCAACTTAGCCCATGACAAGCTCTCACGGTCAACGAAGGAATAGACCTCCACCCGAGACATTCCGATCAGACTCGGTATCCCGGTACAACAAGACATTTCGACAGGGTAAAACTAAACCAGCAACACCGCCCGAATGTGCCGACAAATCCCGATAGGAGCTGCACATATCTCTTTCTCAGGGCACACTCAGATTGTCCTAGGTACGGGTAGGCCAGCCCAGAGTTGCCCCTGGTAGCCACCGGTAGCTGACAGGTGGACCAACACTCAGAGGAGCACTGGCCCGGGGGGGGGGTAAAATAATGATGACCCTCAGGAGCGCGACTCCCAAGGGAAAAGAAAAGGCTAGGTGGCAAATGGTAAAACCAATGTTGGGCATTGCTGGAGAAGCTTTACTTAAGGCGAACTGTCAAGGGGTTCCCATTATAGCCCAACCGCGTAAGGGACGCAAAATCCGGGAACATAACACCGATATGACGGAAACTAGGGCGGCAAGAGTGGAACAAAACACCAGGCATAAGGCCGAGCCTTCCACCCTTTACCAAGTATATAGATGCATTAATTAAATAAGATATATTGTGATATCCCAACAAGTAAACATGTTCCAACAAGGAACAACATCTCCATGTTCCAACAAGGAACAAACTTCGATCTTCACCTGCAACTAACAACGCTATAAGAGGGGCTGAGCAAAGCGGTAACATAGCCAATCAACGGTTTGCTAGGACATGGTGGGTTAGAGGTTGAACATGGCAATTTGGGTGGCTGACAAGCAAGTGGTAGGCATCGTAGCATTGGCATGGCAAAAGAGCGAGCAAACTAGCATAGCAAAGATAGTAGTGATTTCGAGGGTATGATCATCTTGCCTGAAATCCCGCAAGGAAGAAGAACGAGTCCATGAAGAAGACAAACGGACGTAGTTGAACGGATCCTCACAAACGCGACGTTATCAGAACCAACCCGAAGAAACAATCACCGGAAAAGAAGCACACAACATAGTAAATAACCAACACATCAACATGGCATGATGCACAAACGAGTATGATGCATGTCCGGTTTAATGAAGCATGGCATGGCAAAGTGCACAAGCAGTTCTACAAATTAAGTGGAGATCAATATGCAACGAGTTGCATATTGACGAAACACCACAACAAGTTATTTAGTTTGATCTCGTTTATGTACTCAACAATATTAAATGTTGGTTAACATGGCAAGAGGGTGAAGCAAAGTAAAACTACCTATCTAGTCAAGTTTAAATGAGGCCGGAAGCAACGAACAACAATTCCGGAAACTCCCATATGCATATTTTAGATTAGGTCCTGTTCTGCCCTAAACACAATTTTAGAGTTGTTTAAAATGCAAATAAAGGTCACCATGATAAACTAGGCAAAATTCTACCCCATTTACATATAAAGTTTATTTAAAACCGAGCTACGGTTATTTAGTTATGAAATAAAGCATTTTAGCAATTTAATGCAACAACAAGTTTAAACATTTTAAATGTTGTTATCATGATGCGGATGACATATGCAAGTTTTATGCAATTTTTATGAAAATGTTGACATGAGCATGATACGAGGCATTTGGTCACCATGGCGGAATGAAAAGGGTGCCACGGCGGCGAGACAAAAATGGTGCCACGGCAACATTCCGGTCCCGGTAACTCATGGAGATACCGATGCAAAAGGAGGCGTGCCGATGTGCGCAACATGCTAGAGATGGTGGGGTGCTCCCGTCTACCGGGTTCCCACGGGATAGTGGCATGGAAACGAGTGACAAACGGACACGATGCAAAAACGAGCATCTCATACAACATGCATTCGGTCCACGAACATCGTCTCGGTGTTATACCTTCGAAGCGTGCGTTTCGGGCGGATCGAGTTCGTAGAGGGAAGTAGACGTTCACGGGTCGTCGTGGAGGTAGACGTTCACGGGCGTCGTGGAAGTAGTGGTACACGTTCATTTTTCGGAGAGGTACTTGACGAATCCAACATCTTCGGGGCGACGGTAGTGGTTCACGGACGTCGTGGTACTTGTCGGTCCGGTCTTGGTGTAGATGTACATCGCAAACGTAGTGGTACTCGCGGACTTCGGCGCCGGTAGTCGTACACGGTTCGTAGGGGTACTTGGCGAATCCACAAGGCGTGCACAGGTCGAAGTGGAACTCTTGACAAAATCCACGGGACTGACTTGGCATGCAACAAGCACAGTGCGATGGGCATGAAGGGCGGCGCTGGTTCTCTGCTCCAACGAAGCAGAACGACGGGCGAGCGGGCGGCCGACCTGGTGTCTTAGAGCAGCGGCAACCATGGCCAAGGTGCGGGAGATGCGGGTTTGCTATAGGCAAAACAGAGGCGAGGCACTGGCCCCAAACGAAAATGGCGGCAGCAAGAACTCCGGCCGGCGAGGGTGCTGCTTGGGGAGGCGGAGAGGAAGGAGGCGCGGCGCGGGAGGATAAGCAGGGCGCGGTGGAGAAACTGCAGGAGGCGGTCTCGACCATGGCGTCCCTGCAGCAGGAGCGATGATGGCTTGGGGTCCAGGAGGTCAGGCGCGGTGCGGCAAGGGACGGGAGGAGGCGATGGGGATTGGGCACTGGTGAGGCGAGGGAGAGGCCGGGCGCGGAAGACGGCGTCCATGGCGGCATCCATGGCGGCCGGCGCTGAGACGAGGCACGGGGCGGAGATGATGAGCTAGGCGGGCCGAAGCAGATCGGGCGTGGGCGCGTCGGGGTCACCAACGTTTGGCAGGGCCGCGGCGGTGGACTTCGGTGTGGAGCCGAACGAAGGCGGGGTGACGATGGCGCTGGATGGACTTGGCGAGGGAGCGAGGGGGATCGAGGGCTGCGCGTGTGTGTGGCGGCGGTGTGGGAGGACGAGAGGGAGAGGAGGAGATGAGAGTGGTTCGGGCTAGGGTTACGGGGAAAGGTGGGGGCGGTTGGGCCTTGGGCCTAGGAAGACTGGGCCGGCCTGGTGGGGAGGGGAATGGCCAGAGGCCTGGCTGGGCTTACCTCTCTCTTCTCTCTCTCTTATATTTTCTGAAAATAGAAAATAAATCAAGGAAGAAAGGAGAAGAAAGGAAGGTAGAAATAGAATTTTGGGCAAGGGGATTATTTTCCCGGACTCGCAAAAATATGCTCGTTCCAAGAAAAATAGAAAGGGGCATGATTGAAAGATTTAAATTCAAACTCATTTGAAATTCAAATGGGTTTGAACTAGGACTTGATGAAAGGAAGGTCCAAAAATGTTCGGATTTTTGGTGGAGCTCCGGAAAATGATGAAATAATAAATGGCAAAATTTGGGGACCAAACTTGAAGTAGAAAGGGAGTGGGGATTTTTCAAGTGTGTTTTGGTTAATTCCAAAAGAATGGAATATTTTTATAGCTCCCTAATAATAGTAGGAGACTTTGAATATGTTTTAAAGAGAAATCACTATGTGAATATCCCTCGATTTAAATGGACCAAAAATCCATACAATTTATTTAGTTGAGGTTTTAAAAATTAATGATATGATGGCATGATGACATGATGCAATGCAACACGCAAGCCAATGACAAGACAACAACAACGAATAACTGAACGACACCTGGCACATCGGTCTTGGGGCGTTACAGAGGCATAGCTAGACCACGGTCCACAATGCGGCTCAACCGCCCCTGGATCCGCATACCTTAACTTTTTCACTTCCTTTCAGGTTTTTCTCTTCCTGAGTCTCTTCTGATAACCTGATCATCGGACCCACCGCGGGACGGATACACCAAGAAGGCAAGAGGCTTTGACGTACAAGGGAATCCCCAGGTGGTCTCTACTAACGATTGTTATACCTGTTTTACATAACCGCACGCAGGCCGCTCTTGGTCATGGCAAGTCAAATAGCCATATTTGCTTATCGCACTACTTGTACGCATACGCCTTGATGTATTAATCAAATTACAATGGAAAATAATTTGTAGCGTCAGCTTATTACTTAATTTTTTTCCTTGTATGTTTATTTATTGTCAATTGCAACCGTATATTCTGGTACGCCTTAATTCGCCAGGGGCTTCATTGTACCCCCTAACATGGCAAGAAAGTCCGAACACTTTTATAGTATAGTTTGGCACCCCGAACTTATAGCATTATATGCATCGGCTCCAAATCATGTCTTTGGTCAATAGTTGGGTTTCCCGGCTCCTGTGCTTACTACCTTACGTTCCGCTATATCATCTACGGAAGTAAAGAGAGAACTACTCGATTGTGTCCCGGTTCTTCTGGACGAGCACCTCAGTAGAGAAAGCCGAAAACTGACTGCCATGATGCAGCGAGAGCTGGTCGCTGTTTGAGAGGTTTCAAATCCTTAGAGATTTTTTTCGCTTTACGCGAGGAATCAGTTTTTGTCTGATCAGGCATGTATAGCGCCCCAAGTTCGGTCTTCTGAATACTAAGGGCTGCGGCAAAATTTAAAATTATCGAACTCCTATGGCTAAGTGAGGGTAGTAAAGCCGTATAGTCTGATTGCCTTGTTCATTGCGCTAAACACCTCCTTTAAGGACCAAAATATGGAGTAAAGAGTGTTTAAATTTATCCCGAACACCCTCGTACTATCCACGTGGGGGCAGAAGCCGACGACTAGCCAACTCTCAGATTTCATAAATGGCCGCACAGGAGGTAAAATTTTAAATAAACAAGCATTATATTATATAAAGATCTTGTTTCATAGTACAGAGCAGGATCAAATGAATGTTTTCATGGGAATATAACATCCTTTGCACATTGCTCCGCTACAAGGCGAGATTCCTCCAGCACACTATCAAAGTACAGTCGGGTCCTCGGTGCTCCTTTCCCTCGGCGGCCCCTCGGTCATCAGCTTCTTGGCATCCATCTTAGCCTAGTGCACCTTAGCGCGGGCAAAGGCCATCTGCGCACCTTCAATGAAGACCGACCGCTTTATAACTTCAAGCCGTGGATAGTCTGAAGTAGCTGCTGGGCATGGGCTCGACAGGCCATAGCCGGACTATAAGGTCCTTCATAGCTAGTTCAGACGCCTTGTGCAGCTCGACCAGCTGTTTCAGCTGGTTGCTAAAGGGCACCAGATGTTCTAGTCCAAGGTATTGGGACCAGAACAGGTTCTCCGTAGAGCTCCCTTCTTCGGCTCGATAAAACTCGGCAGCATCTGATATGCTACGCAGGAGATCCGTGAATGCCCCTGGAGAGCTCCAAATTTGGGTAAGTAAAAGGAATGTCTCCTTCATACTAGCTTTGCATAATGAAAGCCTTACCAGCCGGGATCTTCTTGGCCACATAGATTTCCTGGAGGGCACTCTGGGCTTCGACTCGGGCGTCTTGTGCGCTTTGGCGGGCCTTGGCAAGTTCGGACTCTTGAGTTTTAGAATCACGCTCCAAGGACTCATACTTCTTGACGATGTCGTTGAACTCTTGTTGGACCTCGCTAACCCGGGCCTCTTGCTCCTCGCGCCCGACCTGTTCCTTGGCTGCTTTGTCCTCGGCCTCAGCCAACGCCTTCTTAAGGGCTGCCACCTCAGTAGTGGCCCCTGATAAAGTTCACGACACTTTAGTCAGCGCGAACAATTCGTCCTCCCTAATTATACAAGCAGGTTACTACATACATTTGCTTTCTTCCAGCTGTTTATTCACGAGGCTGAGCTCTTCCTCGGCCCGCTCCAGGTTCTGCTTCAGTCCGGAGACCTCCGCAGTATGAGCGGCAGCAGTCAGCAGTGATGCCTGCTTTTTCACATAGACATATTATGCTAGACTCCTGTGAAAATTATTTTGATCCTCTGTTCGGCTTTTCTTTACGAATACTGAACAGAGCATCAGGGGCTACTGTCTACACTGTGATATTCTTTTACAGTTATATTACTTACCTAAAAGCCTGTTAGAAGGCTAGTGCAGGCTTCGGTCAACCTGCTTTTCGCGGCCTGGACCTTCCCAATCACCGCACTCATTAGGGTATGGTGTTCGTCAACCATGGAAGCACCTTTCAAAGCTTCCAACAACCTGTCCGGTGCCTCTGGTTAGATAGAGGTCTCCGGTGGCATAGGTGCGCCTTCCCTTCAAAGGGGGTGGCCCGCCTGATTCCGGAACCGTAGAGGTCTCTGGAATTGTATTCGGATGAGGGCTGAATTGAATACGGCCCCATCATTAGTACCCATGGGGGCCTGCTCCCCCATGTGTCCGGTAGCCGAGGCTTCACCCTCTGGCGCCTCCTGCATGGTTGCCGGATTCTCTCCCGGGATGGGTTCCTTTGGGACGATGCTTCGGTTCCATCAAGGTCCCGGGGAAGGGTCTCACTGTTCATCGTTGCGAGGTCCAGCGAATCTGTCGGCATCCTTGATATTGGGGTACCCAGTCCTGCCTATCTACGGCCCACCACGTGGCTCTATCAACGGCCTGGTACAGCCCAGCTTCAGCACCAACACCACAAGACCCTCGCGAGGGCCCAAGCCACGTGAGGGGGATGACGCCAAGACCCCCGAAGGAGGTGGCCTCCTTAGGATGGCTCCTGAGGGGTGGAGAGTTCCACGCAACAACCTCATGAGCCTCAGCTGACGTGAGCCATGAGGACCAAGGCCAGGCGGGCGCCAGGCGGGTGCAGAGCACACTTTTCCTCTTCGGTGCAAGGGAGGCAGGCCACAGGTGCATGGTCCCGAGGAATCAGCCAAAGGTTTCCATCCTGGTGCAACAAGACCAAGACCACTAGGACGGTAGGACGAAGGTCATCATCGAGCCCACCAAAGCGTCACGACCAGAGGCTTTTTGCAGGCGAAGACTACTTTTGTCAGGATAGACTATACTACTTGTCCCCTTTCAAATCCCTCCGTTGTGGAATCCCTTCCCGCTCATATTTGGGAAGAGGACCAAGGCCACTATATATTGGACTTAGCCACCACGATGGGAGGGGATCAGATAGATTCCAGCCTGAGCACTAGACCAGATCAAGAACCCCTCACCTCCTGAGGCTTGTACATCCTTGTACTAGTACATCAATAGCCCCTCGAGGCAATCCACCACACCACACTGGATTAGGGTATTACACCACAATGGTGGCCCGAACCAGTATAAATCTCTGTGTCTTTGTGTCCCTGTGTGCTCGCCGCACTAGGCTAGGGAGGATCACGAGTAGGCAGGATTGGCAGGTTGAGATCTCCGCACACACCCCAAAGTTCGAACATTTCACGGGTTGCCGGATCCTGAAATCTGACATTTGGCATGCCAGGGTAGGGGTGCGTCGGAATCTTCTTCCTCGACCTATAGACTGAGCTACTGACTCCTACGGCGGTCGCTCCGCCGACGGCCCAGCCGGCACACGTTCTTGAATAGGCACCGGGGCTGCGCTGCTTCACCCTCTCCCTTCGTCAAGTGCGATGGCCGCACAAGTTCCAACCAGAGAAGCCGCCGCGCTATGATGGTGCAGCAGATCCGGTCCCCTTTCTTCAAGCATACGAGGAGGCCGTTTAGGCGGCCGGCGGCGATGACAAGGTAAAGGCCAACTAGTTCCCCATGGCCCTGGTAGACAAGACACGCGCCTGGTTGCTCAACCTATTGGCATCCTCTGTGGCTACCTAGGAGGAGCTGTCCGGCCTCTTCCTCGCCCGCTATACGGCACCGGCGCCCCCGGTCATCGCAACCCTCCTAGGCTGCTCGCAAGCTCCACCATCCGACCCCCACATCAAGCAGTTCTACCGGCGTGTAGGCGCCACTCAGGTGGGATCGAGGGCTCCCCCGGGCTGGGCAGCACCCCAAGCTGACCTCACTTCCAGCTCCGAAGTCCACCCCGACGCCACAACGGGAGCGGGTGCGCTCCTGATGCTCTGCACCCCCACCATCTGCCATGGGGCGATCACCAGGATCCTCATCGACGCCCGGGCCGGCCTCAACATGCACTCCCTGGAGGCATTCGGCCTGCTCCATGTGTGCCGCCCGGCCGGCTCCGTCCCTCCAAGCCTTTCTTCGGGTCGGCGGCGGCTCCACCAGGCCCCTGGGGCAAATCCGCCTCCCCGTCACCTTCGGGACGCGCGACAACTACCGCACCGAGCTCGTCGAATTTGACATTCCCAAGATCGACCTGTCGTACAATGCTATCCTGGGATACTCGGCCTTGGCTCAGTTCATGGCGGCGACTCACCCTACGTATAACCTCATGAAGATGCCTGGCAGCAATGGTGTCCTCACAGTGGCGGGGGACGCCAAAGGCGTGCTGCAGGCCTTCAGGCTCAGGGCAACTGTGTTCGTGCTGCCCAGCAAGGAGAAGGCTCAGGAGACTCCAGAAGCAGCACCGGCCAAAAAGAAGGAGTTGTTCTCTCAAGACCAAGCCGAGACGAAGCTAGTGCCGATCTGCGAGGATGGAACGTCCAGCGCCACCTTCACCATAGGAGCTGGTTTCGGTGTCAAAACCGGCAGATCTCGGGTAGGGGGTCCTGAACTGTGTGTCTAAGGCTAATCGTAATAGGTGGCGGGGGAAATGATGTTTACCCAGGTTCGGGCCCTCTCGATGGAAGTAATACCCTAGTTCCTTATTGATTGATCTTGATGATATGAGTATTACAAGAGTATATCTACCACGAGATCATAGAGGCTAACCCTAGAAGCTAGCCTATGATTATGATTGTTGTTATCCTATGGACTAATCCCTCCGATTTATATAGACACCGGAGGGGGCCAGGGTTACATAGAGTCGGCTGAAGAGAAGGAAATGTACATATCCAGATTGCCAAGCTTGCTAAAGGAGTCCCGGACTAGGGGGTGTCCGGATAGCCGAACTACCATCATCGGCCGGACTCCAAGACAATGAAGATACAAGATTGAAGGCTTCGTCCCGTGTCCAGATGGGACTTTCCTTGGCGTGGAAGGCAAGCTTGGCGATACGGATATGTAGATCTCCTACCATTGTAACCGACTCTGTGTAACCCTAGCCCACTCCGGTGTCTATATAAACCGGATGGCTTTAGTCCATAGGACGAACAACAATCATACCATAGGCTAGCTTCTAGGGTTTAGCCTCCTTGATCTCGTGGTAGATCTACTCTTGTAACCCACATCATCAATATTAATCAAGCAGGACGTAGGGTTTTACCTCCATCAAGAGGGCCCGAACCTGGGTAAAAACATCAGTGTCCCTCGTCTCCTGTTACCATCCGCCTAGACACACAGTTCGGGACCCCCTACACGATCCGCCGGTTTTGACACCGACATTGGTGCTTTCATTGAGAGTTCCTCTGTGTCGTCACCGATAGGCTCGATGGCTTCTTCGATCATCATCCACGACACCATCCAGGGTGAGACCTTCCTCCCCGGACAGATCTTCGTATTCGGCGGCTTTGCACTGCGGGCCAATTCGCTTGGCCATCTTGAGCAGATCGAAAGTTATGCCCCGGGCCGTCAGGTCAGATTTGGAAGTTTGGACTTCGCGGCTGACATCCGCAGGGACTTGATCTTCGCGGCTGACAGCCACCTCTTCATACGACATATACATGGTGGATATCCCAAAGGATGGGAACGGCGAAGGAATAACGGAGGATGACCCCTCCAAGATACATCCCAAGCGCCGGCGTCAGCGGCGCCGCTCTAAATCCCGCCATAGCAAGAATGAGGATTCCAGCACCGGAGACAATAATACACCGGATAGCGCCGAAGACAACCCACTCCAGCAAAATCTAGCACAGGAGGAGGGGGACGCCAGCCCTCATGAGAGAGTGGCCGAAGAAGAGGTAGAGGACTATATGCCTCCCTCCGGAGACGAGGCAAGCCTCGACGACGAGGAATTCATCGTGCCTGAGGATCCCGTTGAACAGGAGCATTTCAAACACAAGCTCATGGCCACGACGAACAGCCTCAAGAAAAAGCTGCAGCACCTTAGAGCTGATCAAGATCTTCTAGCCGACAGATGGACCGAAGTCCTCGCGGCCGAAGAGCATGAACTCGAACGCCCCTCCAAAAGCTACCCCAAACATAAGCTGCTCCCCCGATTAGAGGTGGAGGCATATGATCCCGCTTCACCAGGAGACAATACGGCTGATCGACCACCCCGTGGTCGCGACAGAGAGGCCTCAAGGCCCTTCACTAGACCCGTACCCCGGCATCTCTCGAAAAGCACAAGGCCACAGGGGAACACTCCGGACCTGTGAGACATATTGGAGGATAAGGCAAGACAATCAAGATTGATCTATGGATCACGTGGGCGCCCCACGATACGTGACGATCACCGTCACCCCGGACACAGTAAGTCCAGCCGGGCCGAACAAAACAGACAAAGCTCTTTTGAGATCCGTCGCGATATCGCCCAGTACAGAGGCGCCGCACACCCACTGTGCTTCACAGATGAGGTAATGGATCATCAAATCCCAGAAGGGTTTAAACCCGTCAATATTGAATCTTATGATGGCACAACAGATCCCGCGATCTGGATCGAGGACTATCTCCTCCACATCCACATGGCCCGCGGAGACGATCTCCACGCCATCAAATATCTCCCACTCAAACTTAAAGGACCAGCCTGGCATTGGCTTAATAGCTTGCCAGCAGGGTCAATCGGGAGTTGGGAGGACCTGGAAGCCGCATTCCTCGATAACTTCCAAGGCACGTACGTGCGACCACCAGATGCAGATGACCTAAGCCACATAATTCAGCAGCCATACGAATCGGCCAGACAATTCTGGACACGGTTCTTAACCAAGAAAAACCAAATCGTCGACTTTCCGGATGCCGAGGCCCTCGCGACCTTCAAGCATAACATCCACGATGAGTGGCTTGCCCAGCACCTTGGACAGGATAAGCCGAAATCCATGGCAACCCTTACATCACTCATGACCCTCTTCTGTGCGGGTGAGGACAGCTGGCTAGCACGCAGCAACAACCTCAACAAAAATTCTGGCAGTCCAGATATCAAGGACCGTAGTGGTAGGTCGCGTCACAACAAAAACAAATGCCGCATTAACGGAGATAACAGTGAGGATACGACAGTCAATGCCGGATTCAGAGGCTCTAAACCCGGTCAACGGAAAAAGCCATTCAAAAGAACAACTCAGGGTCCGTCCAATTCAGACCGAATTCTTGACCGCTTGTGCCAGATACATGGCACCCCTGAAAAGCCAGCTAACCACACCAATAGGGACTGTTGGGTGTTCAAGCAGGCAGGGAAGTTAATTGCCGAAAACAGCGACAAGGGGCTACATAGCGACGACGAGGAAGAGACCCGATCGCCGAACAATAGAGGAGAGAAGGGTTTCCCCCCACAGGTGCGGACGGTGGACATGATATATGCCACGCACATACCCAAAAGGGAGCGGGAGCGTGCACTCAGGGATGTATACGCGATGGAGCCAGTTGCCCCGAAGTTCAATCCATGGTCCTCTTGCCCGATCACCTTTGACCGAAGGGACCACCCCACCAGCATTCGCCATGGTGGGTTCGCTGCATTGGTTCTAGACCCAATAGTCGATGGATTTCATCTCACCAGAGTCCTGATGGACGGCGGTAGCAGCGTAAACCTGCTTTATCAGGACACGGTGTGCAAAATGGGCATAGACCCCTCAAGGATTAAACCTACCAAGACGACCTTTAAAGGTGTCATACCAGGTGTACAAGCCAATTTTACAGGCTCAGTTACACTGGAAGTGGTCTTTGAATCCCCGGATAACTTTCGAAGCGAGGAGTTAATCTTCGACATAGTCCCGTTCCGCAGCGGCTATCATGCCTTGCTCGGACGTACCGCGTTCGCAAAGTTCAACGCGGTGCCGCACTACGCATACCTCAAGCTCAAGATGCCAGGCCCTAGAGGAGTCATCACCGTCAACGGAAACACTGAACGCTCCCTTCGAACGGAGGAACATACAGCGGCTCTCGCGGCAGAAGTACAAAGCAGCCTTTTAAGGCAATTCTCGAGTCCGGCTGCCAAGCGGCCGGACACAGCTAAGCGTGCCCGGAGTAACCTACAACACGACCACCTGGCATGTTCCGAGCACGCGTAGCAGTGCGGCCCCAACCCCAGCCTCTGTAAAACATTAATACAGACCGTTCGCGTACTCCATTACGCTCTGAAGATACCATGGGCATGGGGCAAGGGGCTCCACCACGATAAGCCCAGACTGCGGCTCAACCGCACCAGGGGCTCTTAAGTGTGTCGTTTCTTTTTCTTTTCCTTTTATTTTTTACCTACAGGACTCCATTCATGAGAGGCCCTGTCCGGCAGCAGACATGCCGAACCCACGATGCAACAGCGAGGGAAGGAGAAAGGCTACAATGAAAATCCATGTGGTCTCCATCATGAGCATTAAATCTGTTTTATGCATTATTCCGTAGCCTACCCCTGGAGGGGGACATGTTAAATAGTCCCATCCCTTGCTTACCGCACCACTTGTATCGTCCTGCACTTACAGCAGTTTTCATTGAATAAAGCAATGCAGCACATTTTTGCTTCCAATTGCATTTCTTTCTTACACCCATGTTCATCTATGACATGTTGCATCCGTACATTTTGGTACGGCTAAATACACCAGGGGCTTATGTTTCCCGCATTATGGTGTGATAAGTCCGAACACTTTCACAAGTGCGGCACCCCGAACTTATAGCATTATATGCATCGGCTCCGAATCATGTTCTTGGGTCAATAGTTGGGTTTGCCCGGATCCCATGTTTTGGTACCTTACGTTCCGTTTTATCGGCTAAGGTAGCACTGGGAGAACCACTGCGATTGCGCCCCAGTTGAGATGGGTTAACGCCTCAGTGGAGAAAGCTAAAACTGGCCGTCATGATGAGGCGAGAGCTGTTCGCTGTTCGAGAGGTTCTTTGCGAGTCCCTAAAGACTTATGCCGCTTCGAGCGAGGAGCTGGATTCTGTCCGGCCAAGGCGTGGATAGCGCCCCAAATTCGGCCTTCCGAAAACTAGGGGCTTCGCCGAAATTTAAAATTATAGAATTCTATGGCTAAGTGAGAGTGTTCAAGCATTATAAGTCCGGTTGCCTTGTTCGTTTTGTTGAGCGCCTCCCTCGATGGACCCAAATATGGGAACAAGAGTGCCCAAATTTATCCTGAACACCCAGCACTCGTGGCATGGGGGCTGAAGCCGACGACTTGCCATCTCTCAGATTTGATAAACAGCCACACGGAAGGTAATATTTTAAATTAACAAGTGTTGCTTCGCGCATATGAACTTAGTTTTCAGTGCACAGGATAACAAAACGCGAGTCTACTCAAAAACTTCTTCTTTGGAGCACTCACCCGCAATAATGCGGGCGCCCTTCAGCACACTCCTATAATACATCTCGGGCGTGCGATGCTCCTTGCCCTCTGGTGGGGGGTCCGTCACAAGCTTCTGGGCATCCATCTTGCCCCAGTGCACCTTTGCGCGGGCAAGGGCCCGACGCGCACCCTCGATACGGGCGGAGTGCTTGATAACTTCAACCCACGGGCACGCGTCCACCAGCCGCCGCACCAGGCCGAAGTAGCTCCTAGGCATAGACTCCTTCGGCCACAGCCGAACTATGAGGCCCTTCATGGCCTGTTCGGCCGCCTTGTGGAGCTCGACCAGCTGCATCAGCTGGTCGCTAAGGGGCACCGGATGTCCGGCCTCAGCATACTAAGACCAGAAGACCTTCTCCGTTGAGCTCCCCTCCTCGGCCCGGTAGAATGCGGCAGCATCGGACACGCTGCGGGGAAGATCTGCGAACGCTCCTGGAGAGCTCCGAATTCGGGTAAGCGACAGGTAATTAACACTCACATGCTTACTTTGCATGAAAAATGCCTTACCCACTGCTATTTTCTTCACCGCCTCTATCTCCTAGAGGGCCTTGTAGGCTTCGGCCTTAGCGGCTTTGGCACTCTCAAGAGCCGTTGCAAGCTCAGACTCTCGAGTCTTCGAGTCACGCTCCAGGCTCTCGTGTTTCTTCACGAGATCCTGGAGCTCTTGCTGTACCTCCGCCACCCACGCCTCCTGTTTCTCTCGCTCGGTGTGCTCCGCAGCCGCATTGCATTCGGCCGCGGCTACTGCCTCCTTCAGGGTCGACACCTCGTTAGTTGCAACCAAATCCTTTTCTGTAAGGTACAATTTTCATAAGGTATTACTCACCTTCTTTTTCGTCGAGCTGCTTCTTGGCATGGCCGAGCTCGTTCTTGGACCGCTCGAGGTTTTCCTTCAAAGTATTGACCTCCGCAGTCAGTGCGGCAGAGGTCAGCAGCACAGCCTGCAATCCCATATTGACATATTTTCATGACTCCTACGTTTATCTTTCTAAAGATCCTCAGTCCGGCTTTTCTTTCCGAACACCGAACCGAGTATTAGGGGCTACTGTCTATGCGGTACCATTTTACATCTATTGAAATTCTTACCTCAAAGCCTGTTAGAAGGCTGCTGCAGGCTTTGGTCAGCCCGCTCTTGGCGAGCTGAACCTTCTGAATCACCGCACTCATAACAGTGCGGTGTTCCTCTTTGATGGAGGCGCCGTTGAGCGCCTCCAGCAAATTATCCGGCACCTCCGGTTGGATGGAGGCAGCCGGCGTCGTGGTCTTGCCCTTCTTACGAAGGGGTCGCCCGCCGGACTCCGGAGCCACTATGGGTTCCGGTGCTGAGTCCGGTGCAAAGTCCGGGAGGTTGTCCTGCGACACCTCCGGGGCTCTCTCCTCCTGGTGGGTCCCTTCCTGGGATCCCACCTCGGCATCGTCCGCATCACGGGGGGTGGAGGCAGTCGGAAGAGAATCCATATCCGACGCCCCTAAGGACCGCTCGACGAAGTGGGGAGATCATCCTTAGGCAGACTGCAGGGTTGTATGCGGCATTGGAAAGACATAATGTGGCGGAAAACAAAAACCTTGAAGTTATTCGGGAGTCCGGATACTTATGATCTCGCTAGAGGCTTGGCCCTTAGTGGCCAGTCCTCGTCGTCGTCACTGGCGTTTGCGGAACAGTTCGGGGGAAGAATTTTTCCCCTCTTGGACCCTTCGGCCTCCCTTGTTGGGGAGGCCTTCCTTTTCTTCCCTCCCACCGCTGGGGGAGAGGCTTTCTTCTTCTCCTCCTCACCTTGGTGGGAGGAGTCGGCCTCGGATTCATCGTCCGATAGCACCTGAAAACGGGAACTCCGAGTCCCCATGGCCTTCTCCTTGGCCTTCTTCTCCAGCACCACATGGGGTGCCGGAGCCAGCAGCCCCGTTAGGCGGGCGTCAGCTGGGTCCTCTGGCAATGGGGCCGGACAGATAGCCTGTGCATCCTTCTTCAGCCAGTCCTGTCAAAGGAGAGGGAGTTTAGATCCCGCATAGAGTCAAACTATGAATAACAAGCGTCCCGTAAAGGACAATATCACCTACCTCGTCAGCTGGACGCTGCGAGCTGAATCCGCGATCTTCGGTAGCGGATGCGGGAGTTTCGGCGCCCTTGAACAGCACCTTCTAGACCTCTTCGTACGTAGTGTCGAAGAGCCCATTCATAGTCTGGTGCTGCGCCGGATCGAACTCCCACATATTGAAGCCCCGTCGTTGGCACGGGAGAATCTGGAGGATGAGCATGACCTGTACTACGTTGACAAGCTTGAGCCTCTTGTCCACCAGCTTTTGGACGCAGGCTTGGAGTCCAGTCAGCTCCTCCGAATCGCCCCAAATCCGGCCGCTCTCTTTCCAGGAGGTGAGCCGTGTGGGGATGCCGAATCTGAATTCGGGGGCTGCTGCCCATTCGGGATCACGCAGCTCGGTGATGTAGAACCACCCCGATTGCCACCCCTTGATGGTTTCCACAAAGGTGCTCTCCAGCCACATAACATGGGACATCCTGCCCACCATGGCGCCTCCGCACTCCGCTTGGCTGCCCTTCACAACCTTCGGCTTGACACTGAAGGTCTTGAGCCACAAGCCGAAGTGGGGCTGGATGGAGAGGAAGGCCTCGCACACGACGATAAACGCCAAGATGTTGAGAATAAAAATCGGGGCCAGATCGTGGAAATCTAGGCCGTAGTAGAACATGAGCCCCCGGACAAAGGGATGAAGTGGGAAGCCCAGTCCGCGGAGGAAATGGGGAAGGAATACTACCCTCTCATGGGGCCTGGGGGTGGGGATGAGCTCTCCCTCGTTGGGGAGCCGGTGCGCAATATCGCTGGATAGATATCCGGCGTCGCGCAGCTTCTTGATGTGCGCCTCCGTAACGGAGGAGGCCATCCATTTGCCTCCCGCTCCGGACATGATCGGAGAAAGTTGAGGTGGGATGTGCGGGCTTGGGCGCTGGAGCTCGGGTTCGCAGAGATGGATAAGCTACGGAGGAAGAAGGCACAGGGATAAGGGTTGGATCTTTATCCCCTTATATGGGCGGACAAAAGCATGTGTCCCCACCGGCACGTAAAACTCGCTTATCCCCCAAGCGTCGCGATTGATGGCGCGGTTGGGTTACCCACGTCCATATTGATGGGAATCCCGGAATAAGGGGAACACGATCTCAGCTTCGACAGGACGTGCCAAGGAAACCGCTTCGCTAAACGCGCTGAAGTGGTACAATAAAAACGTTTCAAATAAAGGCTTGGTTGTGGTGTGACGTTACGCCACAGAATACGTCAGCAGATTGATCTTGTGTAAAATTATTCTCTCTACGGTGGTATGTGGAATTTATTTTTGCAGAGCCGGACACTATCCTGGTGTTCACGATCTTCTATAAATTATTCGGAGGAGGAACCCGCCTTGCAATGCCAAAAACAATATGCGCGCCGGACTCATCATCATTGAAGCCTGGTTCAGGGGCTACTGAGGGAGTCCCGGACTAGGGGGTGTCCGGATAGCCGAACTACCATCATCGGCCGGACTCCAAGACTATGAAGATACAAGATTGAAGACTTGGTCCCGTGTCCGGATGGGACTTTCATTGGCGTGGAAGGCAAGCTTGGCGATATAGATATGTAGATCTCCTACCATTGTAACCGACTCTGTGTAACCCTAGCCCTCTCCGTTGTCTATATAAACCGGATTGCTTTAGTCCATAGGACGAACAACAATCATACCATAGGCTAGATTCTAGGGTTTAGCCTCCTTGATCTCGTGGTAGATCTACTCTTGTAACCCACATCATCAATATTAATCAAGCAGGACGTAGGGTTTTACCTCCATCAAGAGGGCCCGAACCTGGGTAAAAACATCGTGTCCCTCGTCTCCTGTTACCATCCGCCTAGACGCACAGTTCGGGACCCCCTACCCGAGATCCGCCAGTTTTGACACTGACACTTGCCTTTGACGCAAAGGAGAGTCCCACCCCGACACGGGACGAAGTCTTCAATCTTGTATCTTCATAGTCCAATAGTCCAGCAAAGCATATAGTCTGGCTTTCCGAGGACCCCCTAATCAAGGACTCCCTCAATAGCCCCTGAACCTGGCTTCAATGACGATGAGTTCGGCACGCAGATTGTCTTCGGCATTGCAAGGCGGGTTCCTTCTCCGTATACTCCAAAGTAGATCTTGAACACAAGAATCGTGTCCGGCTCTGCAAAACAATTTCCTCATACCATCATAGAGAATACAATATTCCATGAGTCCAATCTGCTGATAGCTTTTTCATAGCGTGACACCACGCCGTGGCTCGGTTATTTATTCAAACCGTTTTTCCAACCTGCCACTACACGCCCTGCAAGGCGGTTTTATTGGCACGTCTTGTCGAAGCAGAGATCGTGTGCCTTTATCACGGGATTCTCATCAATATCAGCGTGAGTAACCAACTGTTCCATTAATATTACTCCTTGAATTAGGCAAGTTCCAAACGGCCGCGCGGAGGACGCTTGATATTCATCCCCTTTATAAAGAGGTCAAGATCTGTCCTTTTCTTTCCCTACCTCGAGTCCCAACACTCAAGGTTCAATCCAAGCACCTCGGACCTTCAACCATGTCCGGATCCAACCTTCAAGGCCGGTGGATTGCCTCTTCCGTCACGGAGGAGGACATAAAAAATCTTAGGGAGGCGACGTATCTGACCGCTGAAATCCTTCACAGGCTTCCTGCTCAAGGGCAGGTTATCCCTACTCCCGAACCCAATGAGAGTGTCGTATTCATTTCCCACTTCCTCCGAGGGCTAGGCATCAGTCTTAATCCCTTTGTTAGAGGGCTTATGTTCTATTATGGGCTAGATTTTCATTACCTAGCTCCAGATTCTTTCCTTCACATCTCAACGTTCATTGTTGTGTGTGAGGCCTTCCTCCGCATTCCCCCACACTTCGGCTTATGGCTCAAGACCTTCAATGTGAAGCCGAAGACGATCGATGGGTGATACGCGGAGTGTGGAGGCGCCATAATAAGCAAAGGTGTCGATGCTTTATGGCGAAAGGGCTCTTTCCCAGAAGTTTATGACCTATGGAAACGGGAGTGGTTCTATATCACCGCGCCTTGAGGGAGGAAGTGGGCGGCCACCCCGGCCTTCCGCTCTACCCCTCCGCCACAGCTTGCATCTTGGGTCAACAAGGGGCTGGACTAGAGATCGGTTAACGATGTGTCGATATTGTAGAGCCGCATTCGTGATCTCGTCAAGAAGGATATTAGTCTCGTCAAAGTAATTCCAATAATGCTAGTTCGTCGGGTCCTACCATGCCAACGTTGACCTCTTCGGATATGGGAGTTCAACTTGGAAGGACCTCAAATCATTCAGCACTTCTTCGGCATGACGCTCGAAGGGATGTACAGATTATTCTTTGGATCACGAATAAAGTGTCCGGACACAACAGAGGATGCGGGCCTCAACTGCAACCGTCCAGATACCCAAGTAAGTAACTCTGTTGCTGATCATGTTGTCATTCTATTTATCACAACACTATTCGGAAAAACCACCCTCGGTCAGGACTGGATAAGAAAGGCGGAGAGGATCAGGTGTTCGACCCCTCTTCCCGAAGATTTGTTGGATCCTGTATTGACCAAGATGCTAGCTCGCGCACCTTATCAAGTGCCATCAAGGGAGGACAAGGAGAGGAATGAGGATGCCAAAAGAGGACTTCATACTGGAGGTACGTCACGCATCCTAACCGAGGAAATTAACACCCTCGTGTCGGAGGGTGAACGGGGAGGAGAATCTAGTATCCCCTCCCCCCAAGGGAAGAAAAGGGCTGCCCCCGAAGACTTGGAAGCAGAGGCCTCCAAACGAGGGAAGAAATCTTCATCAGGGGGTCCTGCCTCAGAGGGAAATATTGCTGTACAACGCCCACAAGGGGGCCTGCCGTCAACCGAGCCGTAAGTGAACAAAGGTGCTTTTGAAATCATACCCCGTCTTGTTCCTGAGAAATAACACTTGAGATGTATGTTTTGCAGTTTGGCCGATAGCCTCCCTCAACAATCTTCGTCCTCCGAGGATCTTCTTTCGGAGATGATGGAGAGCGAGACGCCTCCTCCTACTTCTCCGCCTCATATGGCGGACGAACCTGAGGTGTCGTCCCGAAGGATCTCTCCCGATCCGCAAAGGCCAGAAGGTGACTCTTCGGCCGCCCGAGGTCCGGGGGGTTCGGCTCCTAGAGAGACCAACACAGAAAGCCCCGGACTGTCCGACATGGAGCCGGACACATGGACGGGCCTTCCGCGGCAAGTGCCCATATCAGAGGCACACCGTACCTTAATGGGTATGATGGTGGAGAGGATTTCATCCGCAAAAAGCGGGTTGAATGAGTCTTTTGACGAGCCTGCTAAGAGGTTTTGAGGTACATAGTATAATAATAATTTTTATTATTTTGATTGTACTGTAAATGCAAAGTGCATTGTGTATAGATAGTAGCCCCTGAGACTCTAGTTGCCACCCGAACCGGGCGACCAGAGGATAAAAAAAGATAGAAATAACCTCAGGTAATGATTTTGCCAATTTTGTACACAGGCGGCTGCAGCCCCGGCCAATTCCCAGGTTGCTGAATTTGCCGAACTGAAGCGGCAACTTGATTTGGCGGATAGAGACAACACGCTTGTCAACAGACGGCTTGACGAGGCACAAGCTATGTATATTTCGGCGGTCAACAACTATGAATGAGATCATTATTCTGGGATTTCTAATATGCCTTGACTGCAGATGGTGCTGCCGCTGTGGAGACCCTTCGGGCTGAGTTTGCCCAGGCCAAGGAACAAGCGAGGAGAAGAAATGCGGCTGCCGAGAAGGCAGCTAGTGAATTGAAAGCCGAACAGGCTGCCCATTGCCAGAGTGAGGATAGAATGGCCAAGATCGCCCTGGAGCTGCAGGAGGCCGCTAGCCGATATGAGCTTCTCAAGAAAGAGAATCAAGAAAAAACGGCTGACATTGAGAAGGCCTTGCAAGCAGCAAAGGAAACTCGCTGTGACAGCAGAGCTGCTCGGGAGGAGCTCTAGCAAGCTGGTGAGATCGCGGCTAGGAAGCCCTACTGCGAACTCAGTTCGGCGATCCGAAGTATGCCCCTCTTGATCAATTGTGGAGTTCTTCAGACGCATACTTGGATTTGCCAAAGAGTGCGGCTGACGCGACGCAGTATTTCAAGGATCGAGAAGATCATGAGGTGGAAAGATTGTTCTGGTCACAGTTCAGTGCTCCAAGGCGTCCGCTGCTGTTGAATGAGCAGATGGCCGAGTGGGCTGAGCTCCATAGGTTATCCGGGCTTGCCATGAAGGCCGTTGTGGATCACCTGTGGCCGAAGGAACCAAGTCCGGATAGTTATTTTTGCTTGGTGCAATGATTTCTTCGTGGTGTGCCACATATCAACGCTGTTAAGAGGTCGGCGTGCATAGAGGGTGCACAAATGGCACTTGCCTATGTTAAGACATATTGGGAGAAGATGGAAGCCACCGATATTGCAACCAGGGGTCCGCTCGGGGGGCCAGGACTTGCCTGAGCCCTATTTTGAAGAAGTCTTAGAGGGTGCCCGTTTAATAGAGGCTCAGTGCTCAAAGAATGCCATGTTCAGGTGACATGTATTTTGATTATAAGAACAATGGTTTTGATAATAAAAGGCTATATTTATTCTTTTGCCCATGAAGTATTGTGGTGCCTCCTGTGCGGCCGTTATATGTATATATGTGTATAACCTGAAAGATAGCAGTAGTCAGCTTCAGCCCCCTCGCGTATAATCGCGGGGGTGTTCGGTAAAGCACGTAATCACAGTTGATCCAACGTCTTGGTCCGTTAAGGAGGTGATAGTGCGGAGAACGAGGCAATCGGACTATATAGCTTTAACACTTTCACTTAGCCATTGGAGTTTGTTGGTGGGGCTACTATATAGCCCCTGGTATGCCCGTGTTTATCCGAATACGGTGTGTTTACATACGTGACCGGGAAACTGGTCCTTCATTAAGGCAGAGGAATCGCGAAGATTCCGCTAAGTCATCGAGTGGTTGACCAGCTCTCGCTGTATAATGACAGTTAGTTTTCGACTTTCTCTACTGAAGTGCTCATCCGAATGAACCAGGGCACAATCGCAGTAGTTCTCCTTTGGCCACCTTAGCCGATAAAACAGAACTTAAGGTAGCAAAACCCAGGAGCCAAGCAAACCCAACATCTGACCAAAGACATGATTCGAAGCTGATGCATATAAGGCCAAACTCGCGACGCCAAACACTCCCGAAGGTATTCGGACTTTACACCTCAGATGAACCTGAGCTTGGGTTGATAGATATACCCCCATAGGTGGTGCTAGGGGCTGATCACAAGAAGAAGCCTATAGTTCGGCTCGACCCTATTAATATAATAACATATTGTACTATCATGGTCTGTTTAGATTAACCATCTCTTTGCACGAATTCTTTCACCAAGGTTTTTCCATTTTATAGATGATCATCGTGCTACACCCTTCCAGAATACGACACATCGGAGATAAAGGCGCAGACGTGCAGCAGGGCCCCGCTCAAAGGTTTTTTTTTGGTTAAGACCCTGCGTAAACCTTTTTACTATCTCTTGTTGCTTCATACCCTCCGGACACTTAACGGAAAGGGATACTGGCGTTCTTGACATTTCATCATGCCAGATTAATGCATGTATCTGGAAAACACAGGGCCCATTATCGAGGGCGTTACTCAGCCCAGTATATGTCATAAAGTCCGAATACCTTAGGGAGTGTTCGGCATCGCGAGTTTGGCCTTATATGCATCAGCTCCGAATCATTTCTTTGGTCAAATGTTGGGTTTGCCCAGCTCTCGTATTTTGCTGCCTTACGTTCCTCTCTATAGGCTAAGGGGGCACCGAGAGAACTACTATGATTGTGCCCTGGTTCATGTGGGTGAGCAACTCAGTAGAGAAAGTCGAAAACTGACTATCATGATAAAGCGAGAGACTGGTCAACCACTTGATGATTCAGCGGAATCTTCGCGATTCCTCCGCATTAACAAAGGACTGGTTTCCCGGTCACATATGTACGCGCACCGTATTCGGATGAACGTGAATGTACCAGGGGCTATATAGTAGCCCCACCATCAAACTCCTATGGCTATGTGAAAGTGTTAAAGCTATATAGTCTGATTGCCTGGTTCACTGTGCTATCACCTCCTTAATGGAGCAAGACGTTGGATCAAGTGTGATTACACGTTTTTTCAAACACCCCCGCATTATGTGAGTGGGGGCGGAAGCCGACGACTGCTAACTTTCAGGTTATATACATACATACATAAACGGCCGCGCAGGAGGCATGATAATATTTCCAGGCAAAAGTATAAACATAGCCTTTATAATCAATACCGCATTGTTTTTACAATTCAGATACATGTCATTCAAACATGATACTCTTCGAGCAATGTGCCTCTATTAAGCGGGCACCTTCTAGGACTTCGGCAAAATAGTGCTGAGCAGGGTCCTAGCCTCCCGCCGGACCCCGGGTCGTGATGGAAGTGACCTCTATCCCTTCCCAGTATGTCTTGACACGGGCCAGAGCCATCCGCGCACCCTCTATGCACACCGACCTGTTCACAGCGTTGATATGCGAAACAACACCAAGGAATTGTTGCACTAAACCAAAATAACTGTCCGGCCTTGGTCCCTTCGGCCAAAGATGATCCATGACAGATCTCATGGCAAGCCCGGATAACCTATGGAGCTCGGCCCACTCAGCCATTTGTTCATTCAACAGTAGCGGACGCTTTGGAGCACCGAGCTGCGACCAGAACAATCGTTCTGCCTCTTGATCTTTCTGACCCTTGAAATATTCAGTCGCATCAGCAGCACTCTTGGCCAAGTCCAAGTATGCGTCCTCAGCACTCCATAATTGATCTAGAGGGGCATACTTCAGATCTCCGAACTTCGTCTGCAACAGAAAGGGCTTCCCAGCCATGATATCTCCGGCTTGACGAAGCTCCTCCCTTGCCGCTCTGATCGTAGAGCGAGTCTCCTTAGATGCTTCCAAGGCCTTATTCAGGTCAGCCGCTTTCACTTGATTTTCCTTCTCAAGGAGCTCATAATGGTCAGCGGCATCCTTAAGTTCAACAACCATCCTGGATATCTTCTCTTCGCTCTGGCGATGAGCAGCCTATTTGGCTCTCAACTCCTCGGCCGCCTATAGGGCAGCCACATCACTTATCTTGGCTTGCTCCTTGGCTAGGTCAAGCTCCGCCCTAAGGGTCTCCATGACAGCAACTCCATCTGCAGTCACAACATATTATAGATACTAGCATCATGCTCCTCTTAATATTTGTTGAGAAAGCCAAAAATACTTACCCTGGGCCTCGTCGAGCCGCTTGTTCACAAGCGCGATGTCGGTACCCGCCATGTCAAGCTGCTGCTTTAGTTCGGCAAAATCAGCAGTCCGGTCAGACGCCGGACCCTTCGCCGCCTGTACATAAAAGATGTGCTATCATTTACCTAGGATTATGATCCTCTGTTTTCCACCTCTGGATGGCAACCAGAGTCTCAGGGGCTACTATCTACACAGAGCACACCTAGCATGTGCGGCACAACTGAAAATGTACATATTTTTTGATGTACCTCAAAGCCTTTGAGCAGGCTCGTAAAAGATTCATCCAGTCCGCTTTTTGCGGATGCAATCCTCTCAAACACCGTACCCATTAAGGTACGATGCGCCTCTGGGATAAAAGCTTGCTCCAGCAGACCCATCAGTGTGTCCGGCTGCGTGCCGGACACACCCAGACTCTTCCTATCGCTCTCCTTGGGAGCCATATACTCCGGGCTTCGGGCGGCCGAAGTATTAACTCCGCGACGACACCTCGGGGTCATCCGCCCCATGAGGCGGGGATGCAATGGGAGGCGTTTCACTCTCCATCATCTCTGAAAGAAGATCCCCCGAAGATGAGCTCTGTTGAGAAGGGCTCCTAGCCGGACTATAAGAGTTAAGCCTCGGTTATTGTACTCAGGGTTAAAATAGGACATATTTACTAAAGTGCTTTTGATTCACTTACGGCTCGTTGGAGGGCTGGCCCTCTTGCGGGCACTGCACGATAAGGATGCCCTCCGGGGTAGGCCCCCCTAGCAAAGGTTTCTTCCTCTCTTTAGAAGCCTCTGCTTCCAAGTTTTCGGAGGCAGCCCTTTTCTTCCAGTGAGGGGAGGGGATGATAGTTTCACCTCCCCAATCATGCTCCTTCTTGGAAACATCAATTCCCCTGGTCTGGATGTACAATGCGTGAAGCCCGCTTTTGGCTTCTCTATCCCTCTCCTCCTCTCCTAATGGTACCTGATATGGTGCGCGCTCAAGCATCCTGATTAATAAAGGACCCGCGAGCCTTCGGGAAGAGGGGCCGGACACCTAATCCACTCCACCTTTCTTAGCTAGTCCTGGCCAAGGGTAGTTTTTCAGAATAACACTATAATAAACACAAAATAGCGTGTTCGGTTGTGGAGTTACTTACTTGGGTATCCGGACGATTACAGTTCAGACCCGCATCCTCGGTGGTGTCCGGACACTTTACTCGTGATCTGAAGAACAACTTATACATCCCTTCGAGCGTCACGCCGAAGAAGTGCTGAATAGTTCGCGGCCCCTCTGGGTTGAGCTCCCACATCCGGAGAGGTTGACGTTTGCATGGCAGGATCTGACAAACTAGCATCAATTGAATTATTTTGACGAGGCTGATATCCCTCTTAAGAAGATCCCCAATATGGCTTTGCAATGTTGGTACGTCATTAGCAGGCCCCCAGTCCAGTCCCTTGTTGACCCATGACGCCAGTTGAAGCGGAGGGCCTGAGTGGAAGGCAGGGGCAGCCGCCCACTTTGTGCCTCTGGGAGCTGTGATATAGAACCACTTCCATTGCCATAAATCGGACACCTCCAGGAAGGAACCCTTGGGCGATGGGGCATCGACGCCTTTGCTTATTATAGCGCCTGCTCACTCCGCGTGTTGCCCGTCAATCATCTTGGGCTTCACATTGAAGGTCTTAAGCCACAGGACGAAGTATGGGGTGACGTGGAGGAAGGCTTCACACACGATGATAAACGACGAGATGTGAAGGATGGAATCTGGAGCAAGATCATGGAAATCTAGCCCGTAATAGAACATGAGCCCTCTAACAAAGGGATTCAGACTAAAGCCTAGCCCTCGGAGGAAGTGGGAAACAAATATGACGGTCTCGTTGGTTTTGTGAGTGGGGATGACCTGCCCTTGAGGAGGCAGCCTATGCAGGATGTCGGCGATCTAGTATCTGGCCTCCCTAAGCTTCTTGACGTCCTCCTTTGTGACAGAGGAGGCCATCCACCGGCCTTGAAGGTTGGATCCGGACATGATTGGAGGTCCGAAGCGCTTGAACCTGAGCCTTGGGTGTTGGAACTCGAGGTGAGGGAAGGGAGGATCGAGCGCGGGTGTGAGAAGATAAGACTTTGGCCCCTTAATGAAGGGGGTGAATATCAAGCGTCCCCCACGTGACCGTTTGAAACTTGCCTAAAATCAGGGAGTCATATTAACAAACGCGGTTGGGTTACCCACGCCCGTATTGATGAGAATCCCGCAATAAGGGGACATGATCTCTGCTTTGACAAGACGTGCCAATAAAACCGCCTCGCAATATGTGTAGAAACAGTTCGAATAATGACCGGGCCATGGCGTGATGTCACTCTACAAAAATTTGTCAGTAGATTAGATTTGTCGAACACTGTTCTCTCTACGGTGGTATGTGGAATTTGTTTTGCAGAGCCGGACCTGATTCTCGTGTTCAAAATCTTCTATGGAGTATTTGGAGGAGGAACCCCGCCTTGCCCTGCTGAAGACAATCTACGCGCCGGACTCACCGTCATTGAAGCCTGGTTCAGGGGCTACTGAGGGAGTCCTGGATTAGGGGGTATCCGGACAGCCGGACTATATACTTTGGCCGGACTGTTGGACTATGAAGATACAAGATTGAAGACTTCGTCTCGTGTCCGGATGGGACTCTCCTTTGCGTGGAAGGCAAGCTTGGCGATTCGGAAATGTAGATCTCCTTCTCTGTAACCGACTCTGTGTAACCCTAGCCCCCTCCGATGTCTATATAAACCAGAGGGTTTAGTCCGTAGGACAACAACAATCATAATCATAAGCTAGCTTCTAGGGTTTAGCCTCTACGATCTCGTGGTAGATCAACTCTTGTAATGCTCATATCATAAAGATCAATCAAGCAGGAAGTAGGGTATTACCTCCATCGAGAGGGCCCAAACCTGGGTAAACATCGTGTCCCCAGCCTCCTGTTATCATTAGCCTTAGACGCACAGTTCGGGACCCCCTACCCGAGATCTACCGGTTTTGACACCGACAATTCCCTCTAGTGCTAGGGGGCTACTGATACCTCTACGTCGCCATCGACAAGTTCACCAAGTGGGCGGAGGTAGAAGCCGTGCGCACCATCCTAGTAGGAGTAGCCTTTAAGTTCATCAAGGGAATCGTGAGTCAATTTGGGGTCCTCAACCGCATCATCACCGACAATGGCTCACAATGCACCAGCAATCTTTTCAAAACATGTTGTGCTACCCTTGGAACGCAGATCTGCTACGCCTCAGTAGCACACCCCCAGAGCAATGGAAAAGGTGAGAGGGCCAATGCGGAAGTCCTAAGGGGCCGCAAAACCCGCACCTTCAAGAAGAAGTTCGAGGCCTGCGGCAGGGGCTAGCTCGACGAGCTGCAGTCCATGATGTGGTCCATTCGCACCACAACAACCAAGCCAATAGGAGAAACGCCTTTCTTCCTCGTCTATAGAGTAGAAGCGGTTCTCCCTCACGAGGTCAAGCATCGCTCCACGTGGGTCCTGGCGTTTGACGAAACGCAGCAGAACGCCACGCGGAGGATGGATCTCATGTTGGGGGAGGAACGCCGCTGTCGAGCCTCACTCCGAGCAGCGAGGTACTAGCAGGCGCTGCCGCGGTACCACTGCCGCAGCGTATGCTCCAGGACGTTAGAGGTGGGTGATCTCGTCCTTAGGCGGGTGCTCTCCAAGGAGGTGCTGCATAAGCTCTCTCCCATGTGGGAGGGCCCGTTTAGGGTTGCCAGTGTCTCCAAGCCTGGCGCTGCGCGCCTGGAGACACAGGACGGGGTCCCCATCCAGAACGCCTGGAACATCCAGCACCTCCGGAAGTTCTACCCCAGAAGAAAGGCTCCGGCCTATGAAGCAAGGCTCCAGCCTGTGAAGCAAGGCTCCGCCCTGTGAAGGTCTCTGCTCGTGACACTCACAGACCTCCGCTCGTGACACTCTCACGTAATAATGAGTGGGGCTGTACACGCCCTGGAGTCTCCTGAGAGCTGCCCTGGGGCCTCATGGGGGCTCCCTCCCACGTCCTAGTGGCAGCACTTAGCTCCGCGCTGGTGAGAAGAGTAGATTAGGTGTCGGACGTGGCTGTTCATTTGCTTTCTGGAGTTGCTCGTAGTTTTCTAGTAAACCTTTCAATGTATTTGGTATTATCGAACGCTGGTTCCTCGAAGTTTTCTCTTTCTCTAAGACTATACTTTGGCCTGAGGACGCGGCAGAGGCGGCAGTTGCCCGCTGCTTCTCCTCAAGCTCCTCGTGCGTGGGGCTAGGTAGGTGTGTGCACCCGGGGCTTACCTCCTGAGCGCGCGGACCACCCTGAACTCCAGTGCCTCGACTTCATCCTCGCAAGGATCCCTCAATCAAACCCACGGGCACCAGCAACCCTTATGTCCGTGCCCCCCGGGCAGCACGATGCGGTGCGGCAGGTCCGAGCTACCCTACAACAGGGGGCTCGCGTAAAGAGGATTTGAGCCGCTCGGCAGTATCTTTTCCTTTTCTTTAGGAACAACTTTGCAGCACCTTCCTCGCGCAGTCCTCAAAGCCTCACAACCATATGGCTAGGGTTCCTTCGAGCACCTGAGGCCAAGTCTTGCGAGGCGGCTAACTACTACATACATACCAAGCTAACTCATCCTACCCAGAGCACAAACATTGTAACATAGCATTAAGGCTGCAAGCATAATATAAGGGCATAATGGCCACGGTTGTTCATTACACACCATAGCGGGGCACACCATCTTCTTTTCTTTTTCAAGCTACATGAGAAAGGAAAGTCTAAACAAAGAAGACCCGAAGGCGTACAAGCTTGGCACCAGCGCCGCATCCTCAAGCAGCACCTCAAGGGGGCCTGGCTCTCCACTAGTTCTCCTTAGGGTGATCTGGGGTCACCGGCCTTGAGTCCAAGTTCGCCGGCCCCCAGCTTCATGCCGGACTCCTCTGCAGCTTCACCGGAACGCTGCGAAAGGATGAGCCACCAGCGTCCTCGACACGAGCACGACAACATGGAGGCTGGTCATGGCCACCGTTGCTCGAGCCTCTGTCCAAGGAAGAGCTGCCATCACGGGAGGAGGAGCGTGCATCGCCAAGGCCAAGCACACCGTCGCCGCCATCATCTGCACTATTGTCCTCCGGGCAGCACCCCACGTGACGACCATCCCCCCTGAACACCCTCACAAAAAGGTTCACCAGGCCGTCATACTTGAAGTGAAGGGTGCACCTTCCACCCAGGCCGCGCGTGCGGGCAAAGGTCTGCCAGCCGCGGGTCAGCACCACGCTGTCGGAGGTGGAGATCTCGGTGCCGACCCATGAAGCTCTACTGCAGCACCCATCAGCCTCCAGCCAGAGGCCAGCAAGCCCTGAAGAAGGGAGCTCACCGGAGAATAAGCATGGAAGCCGGAGCGAGATGCCGGCCAGGTTCTCCGACCACACCACGAACTCAGGAAGCACGTCCAGCGAGGAAAAGCGTGGCCGAGGCGGGCGCACAATCACGACACGCCTTCTTTCATCATGGGGGCTGCTCCGAAGCTGGTGGCCTTCACCACGGGAGGAGGTGCCATGGTGGGCGCCCAGAGCAATGCTGCTTCTATGGGGCGCGCGCCCGAGCCCCCTGGATGCCGCCGGAGGGACTGCAGGGTGCTTACGGGGGCGGCCACGGCCCCTCTTGGGAGGAGGAGATACTGGTCGCTCCTTAGAGGCCTTCCCTTCTTGGCCACGGAGAACCTCTTCGGTGACGCCATGGGAGCAAGCTGGAGAGGAGAAGAAGAAGGAAGGAGCAAGACGAAGAAGAGATGAACCAGGGGCTTCGCCCGCTCGCACATTTATAGCTAGGAGAAGGTAAATCGTCAGCCTCCCACGATTTCCAGCAATGATGATCCTTTATGCATGCGGCATGCAGTTGTCAAATAGAGCAGTTGCCGAGGTGGCGTGGGGAAGCAGAGTCGCCCACGTCCCATCAATCGCCACGCGTCATCAAGGCCGTAAGCGGTTAGGGCCTGCGGTGCTCCGCACTTGCCCTTTGGCTTGGCCTGTAAGCCAAGTCTAAGCACGCGTTGGGCCCGGGGGCTACTTTCGGCGTCTTGGATATGGGGGTATCCAGTCCCGCCTGCCTGCGGCCCACCACATAGCTCCATAGATGGCCTGGTACGGCCCAGCTTCAGCACCAATGCAACAAGACACTCGCGAGGGGCCAGGCCTCGCGAGGGGGACGACGCCAAGACCCCCGAAGGAGTTGGCCTCCTCAGGAGAGTTCCTGAGGGGCGGAGAGTTCCACGCAGCTAGCTCATGACTCTCAGCTGACATGAGCCATGACGACCAAGGCCAGGCGGGCGCCAGGCGGGGGCAGAGCGCGGGTTTCCTCTTTGGTGCAAGGGAGGCAGTCCGCATGCGCAGGGGCCCGAGGAATCAGCCAAAGGTTTCCATCCTGGTGAAACAAGACCAGGACCGCTAGGACGGTAGGACGAAGGTCATCACCGAGCCCACCATAGCGTCATGGTCAGAGGCTTTTCGCAGGTGAAGACTACTTTTGTCAGGATAGACTGTACTACTTGTCCCCTTTTAAATCCCGCCATTGTGGAATCCCTTCCCGCTCATATTTTGGAAGAGGACCAAGGCCACTATATATAGGACTTACCCACCACCATGGGATGGGATCAGATCGATTGCAACCCGAGCACTAGACCAGCTCAAGAACACCTCACCTCCCGAGGCTTGTTCATCCTTGTACTAGTTCATCCATAGCCCCTCGAGGCAATCGACCACACCACACTAGATTAGGGTATTACACAACAACGGTGGCCCGAACCAATATAAATCTTTGTGTCTTTGTGTCCCTGTGAGCTCGACGCGCTAGGCTAGGGAGGATCGCGAGTAGGCAGGCTGGGCAGGTTGAGATCTCCATACGCACCCCAGAGTTTGAACCTTCCACGGGTTGCCAGATCCCGAAATCCGGCAGAATCCTCTAATGAGGACCCCTCGAGGCGAGACTGAGCTGGACAGTAAGTGCATAATGTAAGCACGTTAAAATAATGGAGTAAAAAATCTAGATACAAAAATGTATCCGGACACTTACGATTTAGCCAGGGGCTTCTCCCTGGGCTTCCACTCCCAGCTGTTGTTGGTAGCTACTGTGGAGCTATCCGGAAAGGAAATTGTCCCTTTCTTGGACGCCTCGCCCTCCGGATGTGTGGGTGCCATACTTTTCTTTTTTTCCCCTATGGGAGGGGAGTGGATTTCCTCCTATTCCTCCCCTTCTTCGTCATCTTCGGCGGAGGAGCGCGCCTCGGCATCTTCGGATGTCACGTCCAAAGTACCCTTGTGGCGGAGACCACATCTGGTCCCCTTGGGATTTTTCTTGGCCTTCTTCTCCGGCACCTTTTAAGGTGCCGGAAACAGCATCTTCGTCACGAGCGGGGTCTCTGGGCCTTCGGGGAACGGGGCCAGACAGTCAATCTGTTCCGCTATCTTTGACCAATCCTGAAATATTCAATAGAGAGACTTGGATGCCTTCCTCTAATATGTGAGTAAAGGGAACACCTTGAAACGTGAAAGGACTTACCGGATTTTCAGGGTGGGTCAGATCATGCCCACGATCCTCGTCCCGCCGGCACCTCGTTGGCCTTGAAGATCACCTTCCATATATCTTCGTGCATCGTGCCGAAGAGTTCTAACAGAGTCTGGTGCTTCACCGTATCGTATTCCCGCAGGTGGCAAGTCCGGTGTTGGCATGGAAGAATACGACAGCCGAGCATAACCTGGACCACGTCGATGAGCTTGACTTTCTTGATTATCATATTCTGGACGTGCGTCTGGAGAGCTGTAAGCTCGTCCGGAGAGCCCCAGGATAGGCCCTTCTCTTGCCAGGAGGTGAGCCTCATTAAGACTCCGGATCAGAATTCGAGGGCCGCCGCCCAGTCGGTGCCGCGCGGCTCGGTGATGTAGAACCAACCCGACTGCCACCCCTTCACCATCTCCACAAAGGAGCCCTTGGGCCATGTGACGTTGGGCATCTTGCCCACCATGGCGCCCTCGCACTCAGCTTGTTGGCCGCTCACCACCTTGGGCTTCACGTTGAAGGTCTTCAGCCGTAGGCCAAAGTGAGGTGGGACGCGGAGAAAGTCCTCGCACATGATAATGAATGCTGAGATGTTGAGGATAGAGTTGGGGGCCAAATCGTAGAAGTCCAGCCCGTAGTAAAACATCAATCCGCGAACAAACATGTGGAGAGTGAATCCCAGCCCGCGGACGAAGTGTGTGAGAAACACAACCCTCTCGTGGGGCTCTGGGGTAGGTACGATCTGTCCCTTGGCCGGAAGTCGATGAACAATTTCCTTGGCCAGGTAACCATCCTCCCGGAGCTCCTTGATGTCCTTCTTCTTGATAGAAGAGGCCATCCACTTGCCTCCAGCTCCGGATCCGAACGTGGTTGGAGTTCTTTTTTGGGCGGGGAAGGAGAGAGCTTGGGCGCTGGAGCTGGAGAATGGATAGGCAGAGGAAGGAGAAGGCGTGAGTAAACGAGGATGAATCCTTATCCCCTCATGAATATCGCAAAGGTCATGCGCCTCTGTCAGATTTCGGGTTCCGACAGACCCTCTAGATTCGAACACTGGGGTGCGAGTGGAGATTTCGCCCTCTGCCTACCTGCACCTCACCGCCTCGCTGGGATCTAAGCTATGAAAAGAGCAATGCAAGATACACAAGGTTTATACTGGTTCAAGCCACCATTGTGGTGTAATACACTACTACAGTGTGTGGTCTGGTGGATTGCCTCTTGGGCTGATGATGAACAATACAAGGAAGAACAACCTCGCGAGGGTCTGTTCTTGGCTGGTGCGATGAACTTCTAGGGGGAGTTCAGTCGCTCTCTCTACTGGTTTCCTGGTGATGGCCGGATGCCTCTACCTTGTGGTGGCTAGTCCTATTTATAGGCAAAGGCCCTGGGCCTCTTCCCAAATATTGAGCGGGAAGGGCACCAACAATTGGCCATTTTGAAGGGGAACATCTAGTACACTTATCCTGATTAAAGTTGGTCCTCGCCTGCCAAAGGCTCTGGTGGTGACGCCGTTCTGCTGGTCTTGGTCTTGTTGCACCGAAATGGATGCCTTTGCTTGATACTCTTGCCTGCGCTTGCTCCCTATACACCAAAGAGGAAAGAAGGACACTGCATGGACTGGCGCCCGCGTGGCGCCCTTGGTCGTCATGGCTTGCGTCATGGGCACCTCGTGAGGTACCCCGCCTTGATATCTCCGCCTCCTCGCGAGCCAGCCTGACGAGGCCGCTCCTGAGGAAGCCTCCTGTCGTCCGCCCCGCGAGGCTTGGCCCCTCGCGAAGGTCTTGAGCTCATGTTGATGAAGATGGGCCGTGCTGGGCCGCCCGTTGAGCCACGCCGCAGGCCGCATGCAGGCAAGTCTGGGGACCCCCGTTCCCAGAACGCCGACAGTAGACCCCGGGCCCAAGGCGCACCCGGACTTGGCTGAGCAGAGAGGCGAAGGGGAAAGTGCGAAGCGCCACTGGCCCTAACAGCCTGCAGCCTCGGGCGCCGCGTGGCGGTTGGTTGGATGTGGGTGCCTCAGCAACTGCGTGAATCAACAAAAGAGTGGCATCTACCTAGGCTTTGCTTCCCTTGCTTCCTCCGGTCATTGCCCATATCCCCTTTCTTGCGCCCTTCCTTTCTGCCTCTGAAATCTTCAGATCTACTTCGACCGTGCGCCCTAGCAAGACATGGCGCCTTGCCAAACCCCGGTCGAATCTTGGTACTCACCCGCCTTGGACTCGCCGAACGTGTCAGAGGCGAGCCTTGCCCGGATGCGCCGGATTGTGGCGGCGCAAGGCATCGACGGGGCGAAGGTGTTCAAGGCCGGCTCCGCCCTTCCTGAGGCCTGAGGGAGCACCTTCTATCCGCTCTTCGTAAGCGCCATTGGTGCGGGTCTGGTGCCTCCCTTTACTGAGTTTTTCTTCTTTGTCCTCCGCCATTACGACCTGCAAGCTCTGCATCTTCACCCCAACTCTGTTCTTCTTCTGGCGATCTTCGCCTACTATTGTGAGGCTCATGTAGGAGTGCAGCCCTCAGTGGCCTTGCTGCGCCACTACTTCTCCCTCCGGCCCTCTCGTGGTGCCATCTCTGTGTGCGCGAGCTTTGTCGCGTATGGCGGCTCCAACGCCATCTCGAAGCCCGGGAAGAGGATTGAGGGCTTCAGGAGCAAGTGTGTCATGGTAGATGCTGGGCGCATCCACCCTCGGCTGATTCTGCCCACGGAGCAGCCCATGAGATCCGATGATTGGTGTCGCGCGGAACTCGTGGAACCCCGCGCAAAGCCAGTGTTGGAGAAGATGGATGCAGATCTGAGGCCGGGCAACATGGCGGCGGTGAAGCTCACTGGTGCGTCTCTCCTGAGGGAGTTCCTGGAGCACCAGGTGGCCCCGCTTCATAAGTACTCACTTCCACTGTGGAGGCCCCGCCTGAGCCCCATTGTCTTTGCCGATGAAGACCTGGCCGCGGTCCTCCAATCTTTGGTCGGAGGAGATGTGGCGAGGCTGGAGGGCGCCCCTGTACCCCTGTTTCTTCGACATGATTGGGAGAAGGTGGTGGACTCCATGCCTATCTTCAATGGGGACGGGCCCGTGCCCACGGAGGCTCCCGAGGACTCGGTAGCGCAGGCGACGGTGAACGTGTCCTCTGGCAACTCCAGCGAAGAGGAGGAAGAAGAGGAGCGGGAAGGTGGGCCTGACTCCGAGGCTACTGACGGGGAGTCGAGAGCATCCCCCCCCCCCCGGCGCAGGTCCCGCGCTCTCCGCCTCTTGCCGAGCGACGACGAGGATGATGGCGAGCGAGGTGGCGAGAGCTTGCCCCCGATCTGGAAGAAGGACAGGACTGGGCTGGTCCCCCTCGGGTCTGCCCCGGCTCCAAGGCGATCCGCAGACGTGCCTCCTGCTTCCGAGCCTCTCGAGGCTGATCCCAGCAGCCGGCTCTCGGGCTTCAAGTACGGCCGGAGGTTGCTCGAGCTTGCGAGCGGCGACCAGTAAGTGCTTGATTCTTGTTTTATTCCTTGCTTTGTCGTTGAGGCTTGATGTCTATATCTCTTGGCTAGGTTGGCGCCTGCGGTGAAGAAACTAAAGGTGGCTCCTGAGGTTCCGTCCGGGGCAGCGCCTCTGCCCACGGAAGAAGGTGGCTGCAAGGCACGGGCCTCTCCTGCCCGGTTGTCCTCGCAAGGCCTGGTGGAGCTGGCTGGGGCGAGCTCAACCCCCATGGCCCAAGCGACTCCTGAGGTATCCTTGCATGATGCCATCGCCACAGCTGTTGGGGCGCAGCAGGTCCTGCCTCAGGATGTTGTGGTTACGCTGCCGTCCTATCCTCCTACTCCACCAACTGCTGTCTCTCCGACTCCTTCCACCGTCCTGGATCGCGCTGCTGCCGAACTGGACCGGCTGCAGCAAGATCTTCTGGGCGCCGACCCTCACCTGGTGGCGGGGCGCTTGGAGCTGGCTTCTGGCTAGATTCGCTCTGATGCTTCGATTCGAGCAGTGCTGGTTCAGGCCTCGACGGCCTGCGACGAGGATAAGCAGGCCGTCCTTGGTGCGAAGGCCGCTCGCGACGCCGCCTTGGGGGAGGCGGCTGATGCCCGAGGTCGCTGCAAGGCGTTGGAGAGCGAATTGCAGGGCCTGCAGGACCAGCTTGCCGAGGGGGTCCGCATCCGCCAAGAGAAGGAAGAGGACATGAAGGCCCGTGAGGCGGCCATCAAGGACCGAGACGCCAAGCTTAACAAGCGTCGTGACCACCTGGGCGCACTGGAGCAGGAGTTGGAGGCATGGAAGGTCGAGCTGGACGGCAAGGCGCAGGTCCTTGCCTAGGACCGCGAGGCCTTCACAGAGATGGAGGTGAAGGCTCGCGGCTTGCTGAAGTCGCTTTACGACAGCGGCCTGGAAAGCCCGCTGGCCGGCACCGAGGACGGCCCCGCCAAGCTGCTCCCCTTCCTGGTCCGTGCTCTTGAAGTTGTCACCCTTGGCCTTGGCCCTACGGCTGAGGCTGAGGCGCGTGTCCTGTCTTCTGCAGCGCTGACGCGGGTCCTTACCCACGTCTACCTTCGCGATCCCAACGTCGACCTCGACAGCCTGCTGGAGCCAGCGAGCGGCGAGCTTGCCGCTGCCACTGCTGAGGCCGTGAAGGGTCGTGCGGAGGCCCTGCTGTCGAAGTTCCGGTCCTTCGGCACCAAGCCGAAGTGAGGCGCTGCCGGTCCTGCGGCTCCACGAGGCGAACCCGCTCTGCGCAGCTCCGCCGCCAACAAATGACTTTGTCGTGGCTCCTGTCCTACTTTCAGCTTCTGCGACATGCATCATGCCTCGGGGAGGCGTTTAAACTTGTGTTTGGTATCATGATAACAGTTATGGACTGTAATATTTGCTTTTGAATTCCTTGAAATTTGCGCTCTTCCTACTTGCTTAAGTTCTATGCCGGCAGAGCCCGGCCCAGCGCATACCTCAGCCGCCGTTAGCCCCGACCGGAAACCTGGACGGGACCAAGGAGTGAGGGGCTACGTGACAAGTTAGGCTCCTGAGTCGTGATGCTCAGGAGTCCTCCTTGGTGCACGAACAACAAGTAGGGAGGTGAGATATGTGGGTGAATCTACCATTGTACGTCTGCAGAGCCCGGCCCCGTGCATACCTTAACCGTCGTTAGCCTTTCGGAACTAAGGAGTGAGGGGCTACGTGACCAGTTAGGATCCTGAGTCGCGATGCTCAGGAGTCCCCCTTGACGCTCAAATGTCCTTCGTACCTTGGCTCCGCTTGGGGAGAGACGCGCGACGAACCAGGCCAGAGGGGCTTGGCTGGGTGGCGTACGTCTGCGCGTGACCCTAGCGCAGCCCCCGTGCCTAGCCCCCTCGCGCAGCACTCCCGAGGGGAGGCGTTGCGATGAGACCAGACACTGAGCTCTGGGCTCCCTGAGGTTGATGCGGCCAGGGGCCACCCTCAGTTGTTTATCACCAGCGCGGAGCATAGCGCTTCCATATGTGTACGGGCATAGCCGCTCCTCGGCAGTGTCGTCAGCCAGCGCGGAGCATGGTGCTTCCACTGGTGCGTGGGAGGGGGCTCCCCTCCGGGAGGAGCCCCCGGGGCGTGTACAGCCCTGCCCTAACACGTGGCCGGCACGGTAGGGCATGAGGAGGTGTATCTGGGCACCCGTGAGCCAGCGCGGGACTCACGGGGCCCTACCTCAAGGCGGGTTGCGCCTGGCCCTAGGCCTTAACTTGTGATGTGTTCCTGCAAATTTGGCTAGATGCCGATGCTCTACGTCCTCAGGTCCCGGCCCTCGAGCGAGTCTCAGCCATCGCTGCTTTGCCAGGGCGCGGTGCCGTGGACAAAGCCAGAGGGTGAGGGCTGGAGAGACAGTAGGAGCCCTGAGTCGGGATGCTCAGGTACCCCCCCTTTAACGCGCATGCTTGGTTAGATGTCGACGCTCTACGTCCTCGGGTCCCAGCCCTCGAGCGAATCTCAGCTGTCGCTGGTTTGCCAGGGCGCAATGCTGTGGACAAAGCCAGAGGGTGAGGGCTGGAGAGCCAGTAGGAGCCCTGAGTCGCGATGCTTAGGTACCCCCTCTTTAACGCGCAAGCTTGGTTAGATGTCAACGCTCTACGTCCTCGTGTCCCGGCCCTCGAGCGAGTCTCAGCCGTCGCTGATTTGCTAGGGCGCGATGCCGTGGACAAAGCCAAAGGGTGAGGGCTGGAGAGCCATTAGGAGCCCTGAGTCGCGATGCTCGGGTACCCCCCCTTTAACGCGCAAGCTTGGTTAGATGTCGACGCTCTACGTCCTCGGGTCCCGGCCCTCAAGCGAGTCTCAGCCGTCGCTGGTTTGCCAGGGCACGATGCCGTGGATAGTGCCAGAGGGTGAGCGTTGGAGAGCCAGTAGGAGCCCTGAGTCGCGATGCTCAGGTACCTCCCCTTTAATGCGCAAGTGGCCGACATGAAGGAAGAAGAGGTGCCACGGACATGCATCAAATAACAAGCATGATAGGTCGAATGCATGGCCCGAAAATAAACGCAAGAGGGGTACACGCTGATGGGTCTGACCCGAGCGACTTGGCGATGATGCAGCCCGAGGGGCGCCCCCAGCAAGGTAAGCTAAAAACATGAACAAAATGGATACATGCTGTAGGGACGGACCCACGCGGCCTGGGAATGATGCAGCCCGGAGGGCGCTCCTAGCTGGAAACGAAACTTGAAAGATGTCACCTGATAGTGTTTACGACGAAGGGGTGTTGAAGTAGCAGACGTAGCGGGCGGTAGGAGCCGATCTTCACGAGCCCCAAGGCCCAGGAGCCTCGGGAGGCTCCGAAGGCGCTGGTGGCTCCTCGCGAACCATCTCCATCTCCGCCAGGACTGCGGAATGCCTGGCCTCCTGAGCCTCCAGGATGCTCCTCATGAGGCGCTAGCGCACCGCAGCCGCGTTCGGCAAGCCGTAGGGCATGCGAACATAGCTGTGGGGTGGGCCTTCGCAGCGCCCCACGCGTGAGGGCTAGAAGTGCTCCTGAGTGGCGACTCGGTTGAGCACCGGGATGTCGATGCAGATGCGCAGCCCGCCATCCTCACCTGGATGGGGAGCTGCGGCGGGGAAGCGGCGGCTGCCACTCATGACCCTTGACTCCTGCAACTCCTGCGTGATCTGACTAACGAACTCCTGAGGGTTTGGCCCTCCTTGCTTTGCTCCTTCCTGAGGGAAACATGTTTTGAAACACGCCTCCAAGTGGTGCCCAAGCGCCTCCCTCGTGACATTAGCAAGGTCGGTGGCCCTCCAGGAGGGAGACCCCGAGCCTTGCTTGAGGAGGGCGCAGGGCGCGCCTCCCTATGCGACAGAAGGAGGTGCCCCCTGAGCAGGCGCAGACCCTGAGGGGCCTGCCTCCTGAGGGGTCGGGCCTGGCGATGTCTTCTTCTTCTTGGGGGCGGTCTCAGGGTGCCTCCCGCTCCCGCGATCTGGGTCTTCAAGTGATGCGGCCTAAAAAGCTCGTTCCAGGGAGCACACTGCGTCTCTTTCTTCACAGGGCACCGTGATGACTCCGCCACTTCCTGGCATCTTGAGGATGTTGTAGCCATGATGAGTCATGGCCATGAACTTGGCGAGAGCTGGGTACCCGAGGATGGCATTGTATGGCAGGTGAATGTGGGCGACGTCAAAGTCGATGAGCTCGGTGCAGTAGTTGTTGCGTGCCCCGAAGGTGACAGGGAGGCGGACCTGACCAATTGGAATTGTGGAGCCGTCGGTGACTCCGGAGAAAGGCTTGGTTGGCTAAAGCTGATAGTAAGGCACTTGGAGATTGTTGAATGTCTCTACGGACAGGATGTTAAGCCCTCCCCCGCCATCGATGAGGGTCCTGGTGACTTGCACGTTGCTGATGACTGGGGAGCAAAGCATTGGGAGGACTCCGGCTGTGGCCGCGCACTTGAGCTGATCCGCTGAGCTGAACGTGATGGCGCATGCCGACCACCTGAGGGGGCGCGTGGCTTCAAGCTTGGGGAGGACTGCATTCACTTCACGGGCGAACTGCTTGAATATGCGTTGAGAGGCTGGGGCTTGAGCTCCGCCCAGGATGCAAGCGATCGCGCGCGGCTCCTGGAAGCCCCCAGCCCCCTCGTCCTGATGATGGTCCTCGTTTCTCCTTGGCTGCGGCGGCAGTGGAGGGAGGCATGCGTTTCCTTGTGGACGATCCTCGCGAGGCTGATCCCTCCAGTCTCCCTCGCGAGGCTGATCCTGCCAGCGATCCTCGCGAGGTCGGTCGCGCCACCCTTGGCGAGGGCCGCCTTCCCAGCGTCCTGCGTTCCTTCCTCCTCCTCGGCCATAGCCACGATCGTTGCGGTCGGGGCGTCGGCCGACCCTTCCTTCTCACACGGCTCGGAGC
This sequence comes from Triticum aestivum, assembly GCF_018294505.1. Lineage (NCBI taxonomy): Eukaryota > Viridiplantae > Streptophyta > Magnoliopsida > Poales > Poaceae > Triticum > Triticum aestivum. Next base: position 104,418,221 of record NC_057813.1, read on the forward strand.
TCTTGGCATTTGTTGGTGTTGTGGGTGTGGAGGTCGTGGTACACACAGTACCGGCTGCCCTTGAAAGACTCGGGCTGATCTCTGTCCCGCTTGGTGTCTGGTTCTGCCGCGAGCACGACAGCCCCCTTGCGCTTCACGTCCTTGGCCTTGGATTTCTTCTCTTCTGGGTCTGCGGCTGGCAGCTCGAGGAGGGAAAGGCGCCCTTCCTCAGCCCTGGTGCACTTGGTTGCCAAGTTGAACAGCTCCAAGGAAGTGCACAGATCTTCATGCATCGCCAGGTCCTACTTCATCTTGATGTCACGCACGCCGTCGGAGAAGGCTGAGATGATGGCCTCCTCGGTCACCTTGGGAATCTTGAGATGATGGCCTCCTGGCGCACTTGGATGTACTTCTGCAGGGTCTCCCCTGGTTGCTGCTTGATGCGGCGCATGTCGCTCACGGCAGGTGGCCGGCCGCGAGTACCTTGGAAGTTGGCGATGAAATGGGTGCGCATCTCGTCCTAGGAGGAGATCGTGCCTGGAGCCAGGTTCAGGAGCTAGGTGCGGGCCCCGTCCTTGAGCGCCATGGGAAACCAGTTCGCCATGATCTTCTCGTCCCCGTTGGCGGCTTCAATGCCCAGCTTGTAGTGCTGGAGGAACTCCGCAGGGTCGGCTGTGCCGTCGTAGCGAGGAGGCAGGTCTGGCTTGAACTTGTCGGGCCACGCGATGCTGCGCAACTCAGTGGTGAAGGCGCGGCAGCCTACTGTTGCCACGGGAGGCCTCTGGTGACGAGGAGCTTGGTCTTCCAGGCCCCCATGCACTGCAGCTGGGAGCAGCGCGGGGTCTCGGCACGTTGGATCAGGAGCGTGGTCGCGACGGACCGGAGCAGGGAGCACTCGGGCAGCTTCTTGGGGGCGAGGAACCTCTTGGCCGCTCCGGTCTTGCTGCGCTGGCGCCGGACGGAGCGGGTTCCGCCCAGGGGCCACGCGCCTTGGGGCCAGGGCGCCTTCTTGAGGGGGAGGCGGCTGAGGCGCCCCCGAAGCTTCATTGCCCGCGCAGGGCGGGGCGCGGTGCAGCGAGAAGGACAGCATGGGGGAGCCCCCTGCGGTGTGGATGAGCTCAGCGACGCGGTCGAGCCACTCTTCGTAGACGTCGTCGACTGGGCGGTAGCGCAGGAGCTCGTTTGCCGCGATGAGCGCAGCTCGAGCCTCCATGGCCGCGCGGGGCGTGTGGGACAAAGAACCAGCCGGGGCGAGCGAGGGAGTGGTAGTGCAGCCGTTTCGCCTCATGGATTGATGCTGGGACAATGCTTGCTGCTTGTTCCTCGCCGGGCCGGTGGCGGCATTGACGACAGCTGACGGGGAACGACGGAGGTGGCCGCCGACGGGGGCCATCTGGGCGACGCGGGAAGCGAGAGCGGCTCGGCACTCGGCGCGGGCCCGACGAGCATCTGACATGGATGCAATGGTCGGTGAAGAACAGGGCGGCGGAAGACTAATTCCGGCGCACCCCTACCTGGCGCGCCAAATGTCGGATTTCAGGTTCCGGCAGACCCTCTAGATTCGAACACTGGGGTGCGCGCGGAGATTTTGTGCTCTGCCTACCTGCACCTCACCGCCTCGCTGGGATGTAAGCTATGAAAAGAGCAATGCAAGAGACACAAGGTTTATACTGGTTCAGGCCACCATTGTGGTGTAATACCCTACTCCAGTGTGTGGTGTGGTGGATTGCCCCTTGGGCCGATGATGAACAATACAAGGAAGAACAGCCTCGCGAGGGTCTGTTCTTGGCTGGTGCGATGAAATTCTAGGGGGAGTTCAGTCGCTCTCTCTACTGGTTTCCTGGTGATGGCCGGATGCCTCTACCTTGTGGTGGCTAGTCCTATTTATAGGCAAAGGTCCTGGGCCTCTTCCCAAATATTGAGCGGGAAGGGCGCCAACAATTGGCCATTTTGAAGGGGAACATCTAGTACACTTATCCTGACTAAACTTGGTCCTCGCCTGCCAAAGGCTCTAGTGGTGACGCCGGCTTGGGCTCCACGATGACCTCCATCTTGTCGTTCTGCTGGTCTTGGTTTTGTTGCACCGAAATGGCTGCTTTTGCTTGATACTCTTGCCTGCGCTTGCTCCCTATACACCAAAGAGGAAAGAAGGACACTGAGCGGGCTGGTGCCCGCCTGGCACCCTTGGTCGTCATGGCTTGCGTCATGGGCACCTCGTGAGGTACCCCGCCTTGATCTCTCCGCCTCCTCGCGAGCCAGCCTGACGAGGCCGCTCCTGAGGAAGCCTCCTGTCGTCCGCCCCGCGAGGCTTGGCCACTCGCGAGGGTCTTGAGCTCGTGTTGATGAAGATGGGCCGTGCTGGGCCGCCCCTTGAGCCACACCGCAGGCTGCAGGCAGGCAAGTCTGGGGACCCCCATTCCCAGAACGCCGACAGCCTCCCCCCTCCTTAAAATCCACCTATTCCCTAAGCGTCGTGCAGATGGCATGGTTGGGTTACCCATGCCCGTATTGATGAGAATCACATGATAAGGGGACACGATCTTTGTTTTGACAAGACGTGCCAGTGAGACCGCACCTTGAAATATGGAGCAGCGTGCTAAAAACGGTTCGAAGAAAGACAGGGCAGTGGCGTGATGTCACACTACAAAAAGTTGTCAGTGGATTAGACTCGTGAAATATTATACTCTCTAGGAATGTGTGTGATACTTGTTTTTCAGAGCCAGACACTTTTCCTATGTTCGGAAGATTAATTTGGAGTATTCGGAGAAGGAACCCACCTTGCAATGCTAAAGACAATCTGCACGCTGGACACATTATCATTGAAGCCTGGTTCAGGGGCTACTGAGGGAGTCCTGGACTAAGGGTTCCTTGGGAAGCCGAACTATATACTTTGGCCGGACTATTGGACTATGAAGCTACAAGAAAGAAGGCTTCGCCTGTGTCCACATGGGGCTCTCCTTTGCGTGGAAGGCAAGCTTGGCGATTCAGGTATGTAGATTCGGTTCTCTGTAACCGACTTTGTACAACCCTAGCCCCACCCCTCTGTCTATATAAAGTGAAGGGTTTAGACTTCTAGGGTTTAGAGACAATCATAACCTCATAGGCTAGACTTCTAGGGTTTAGCCATTACGATCTCGTGGTAGATCAACTCTTGTAATACTCATATTCATCAAGATCAATCAAGCAGGAAGTAGGGTGTTACCTCCATAGAGAGGGGCCGAACCTAGGTAAACATTGTGGCCCCCGCCTCCTCATACCATTAGCCTTAGACGCACAGTTCGTGACCCCCTACCCGAGATCCGCTGGTTTTGACACTGACCGTATCTTATCTTGGATGGGGCCAGAAGTACGTCGTCGGGTCCTGGAAGCGGGAGTTAGCACAAGCTCGGGCGGACTCGAGATGTACCCAGGTTCAGGGCTCTCCTAAGAGATGAAACCCCTACTCCTGCTCTGTGGGGTCTCCGCATAATCACTATATCACAAGGAATGCAATGGTGCTCCTAGAGCTGTTGGGATAGAGGGGGAAGAAGGGCAAGACTAGCTCACTTCTCTTCCTAGTTGTGGTGTGTGTGGAATGGAGTGGGGACTAAGGTTGGGAACCCTTGCATGGGTGAGACCTGGGGGGTTTTATAGGCCAACCCCCCAGGGGTACAATTGTAATCAGGCCGGGTGGTAGGTCCCGGCTGTCAGTGTCTATGGAGGCCAGGTTCACCGCCGGCTGCTAGGTCACGCCTCTGGTGGGCCCTGCCGGCTGCCGAGGAACCGGCCGATAGGTGGGGCGCGCCGCCTGTAGGCCCCATTGACGGCTCTTCACTGTAGCGCCGCACGTGCTGACGGAGGCCGTGTTGGGTGCGCTGTGGCTATACTGTCGCGCCGGGCAGGTCGGCGGCCGCCTGGTGACGCTTACTGTACCCATGTGGACGAGCTTTGGGGGAGGCATGGCACACGGTAGCCATGCCCCAGCTTGTCGCTAGGTCGGGCTCAGACTCCAAGGGAAGGGGCAGGCCGCTTGCTAGGAGTTGGCACGTAGCCACGCCGTCTCCTGGGAGCGCGCTGTCTTCTAGGAGCACACCGTCCTCTAGAGGCCGACTAGGTGGTACCAGCCGGCTCTGGAAGCTGGCGGCGAGACCTATCGGCCTGAGGGGCTTGGCTCGCCCCGATGTCTTGAAGTGTTTTTAAGTCTAGATGAGGCTACCCGGGGTCTATCCCCCTGACAATCGCGTTACTTTATGACATGTTTACAAAAAAGGTGCTATGACCTCTGTCCACTTATAAGTCATGTCTGTCAAATTAACCTCGAGGTACTTGTTCTCAAGTTAACCTCTGGGCCTTGCCAGAGTGCTGCAATGTGTCGGTGTCAACTGCAAGATTAGCCACCAAGCTAGCAATGGAGTTGCCAACATGCTCAAAGTGCACACAACATTGAGTAGAAAGAAGCATGCCTAGGAAATTAATATGTGCTTAGGAGGCCCTTTGCTCAAAGAGCAAGTACTCTTTTTGTTATACAATAAGACTAGCCACAGTGGGAGTAACTTCAGTAGTAACATCGAGTCCAACTCAACAAATTTGCTTATATGGCAATGAGTTAATGAGGAGAGAGGTAGTTTGAGTAACTTAGCTATTTACTGTCACATCACATGTCCCAATGCAATATGAGTCTATAACCTAACGATGAAGATTTTGATGTTACCACACTTATGTTACTACCCACTATGGGAAGAGGCTTCCAATATCGGCAAGGACCAGCTTCCCTATCGATTGCTCATCCAATAGAACTCCCAGGTTAAGTGTGCTAAGGCTAGAGTAGTCATCAGATGGGTGACCGAATGGGAAGTGGACTCGATGTTAAACTAATGGGATGGCTTACTATAAACATTTAATTGGCTTAAATATATATAGTGCTTTGTCCTATTAGTTGAACCTCAAGGTCTTTGTTTTGTAATTTTTGTCATTTTTTGTTTTTTGAACACATGTTAATCGAAGGTCTATCGCGTTACTTTTTGATAATTTTTATTTTTTGAACACATGATAATTGGCTTGAAAGAAGTTCTATCGTGTTACTTCACAACATCTTTCCAAAAAAGTGATATGACTTTTATCAACCTATATGGCATGTCTGTCAAATTAACCTTGAGGTACTTTTTCTCAAATTAACCTCTGGGCCTTGCAGGAGTGCTGCAATGTGTTAGCGTCAATTGCAAGATGAGCCAGCAAGCTAGCAGTGAAGTTGCCAACATGCTCAAAGTGCACGCAACATTGAGTAGAAAGAAGCATGCCCAGGAAATTAATGTGTGCTTATGGAGGCCTTTGCTCAAAAAGCAAATGTATATAAGGTATAGTCGGCAGGCTATAGGGACGAGGAGCAAGAAGCGATAAAGGCTTCTGCATATACTATAACTAGGTGTCCCACGAAGGTAACATTCAAAGTTATTCTCACACTATATAATGGTATAGGAATGTGGACAGATTTGGTTGATTTTATATCGCTGAACAATATAAAATATTATGTGTGCAGACGCTCCACTGCGAGGTTCCTTGCTCCTTCTCGGTCATCGGGAATCTATGTTCTTCCACTCTTTCTTTTTTTGAGGTGAGCTTTGTTCATCCTTTTGCCAACACGCGGGACATCTAGCATCAAGGTGCACGTGTCATGCAAGAAACTGGAGATAACAAGATAAGCAGTGCGTAAGTGAGTCGTGCACTTCGATGGCACCTACTATGCAATATTTTTTCTCCTCGATGGCACGTGAATAGTGCATCTGAGTACGGGATGGTCAAATCTGAAATCTCATCAACCAAGGCATCTTGTCAGTGGAGGAATGTATCTCGTACTTTACAAAACTACTCAAATTAAACTCATGCATTAATTTGGATTAATTGCAGTGCATGCATGCGTGGCACTAGATGAGTAGGAACTTTAAATGCATTGGTGTGTTCCTTTTTAATTCTTGCATGCAAAGATTTAATGCGCCTCAAAAACTGAAAATGAGATTGATATGAGCCCTTTAAATTAGAAAAACAAAAAAGTTGAAATAAGCCCTATAAACCGGAAAGGAGGGAGTAGTACAACCTCTCCCTCGCCTAGAATAAGTACAATAAGGTGAATGATTACCTCCATGCTGGTTTTGACTACTTTAATTTAGAAATGAACCACCTTTTTTCTTTGGTAACACAAAATTAGTAACTAAATTGTGATTGGACACCATGTCCTGCCACGTACGAATGTGCAGCAAGAAAGATTTATTCATGTTCCTTCTTGACGTGAGCTTTGCTCATCCTTTTGCCAACACGTGGGACATCTAGAATCAAGGTGCACGTGTCATGCAAGAAAGTGGAGACAAGCAGTGTGTAAGTGAGTCGTGCCCATGGATGGCACGTACTATGCAATATGTTTTCTCCTCGATGGCACGTGAATAGTGCATGTAGTCAATGACGGAGCACGGGATGGTAGCCATGGACATGGTCGGCCCTTTTTGGAGAGAGTACTGAATAACTTTGATGTGTCCCGTCAACTCGCAGGACAACAGTAAGCTTGCTTACTATGCCTTCGCCCTTACCCACGCGTGTGCGGTGGCTCGCAGCACAAGGAGAAACTTTTGCTTACAACCGGTGATGTGCAGCAGTTCATTTGGTGTCAGATTGCTAGAAGTACTACTGTAGTACCATCATTATTGTTTGACTTTTGGAAGAGGCAAAGAGCCAAACGCAAGTTCACCTACTAAGGTCTCCTTTGATTCAAAGGAATTTTATAGGATTACTGGAGGATTAAAATCCTTAGGATTTTTCCTATGTTGGTCCCTTGATTCATAGGATTGAATCCCATAGGAAATTTTCCTATGGAACCTTTTGTACTACATATCATAGGAAATCTAACATCCAGTCCAACCACTTTTAACAATTCCTTTGTTTTTCCTATGCCATCAAACACTCATTGCTAATCCTATGGGATTCAAGTGGGCATGCCACTCCAATCCTATACTTCTCCTATTCCTATGTTTTCAAAATCCTAGGAATCAAAGAGGCCCTAACCTAGTACAGTATCTACTATAGCCAAAGCTGGTCCACTTTTTTAGAGCATGGTTAATTTATGACCCACAAGTATAGGGGATCAATCATTGTCCTTTCGATAAGTAAGAGTGTCGAACCCAACGAGCAGCAGAAGGAAATGACAAGCACTTTTCAGCAAGGTAATGTGTGCAAGCACTAAAATTGTAAGTAACGAGTAGTTTGATAACAAGATAATTTGTAACAAGAAAGTAACACTAATGGTAAAAAAAGTGCAGCAAGGTAGCCCAATCCTTTTGAGGCAATGGACAGGCCAAAATGGTCTCTTATGATAAGCAAAGTGTTCTCGAGGGCACACGGGAATTGCATCTAGTCACTTTCATCATGTTGGTTTGGTTTGTGTTTGATACTTTGATAATTTGATATGGAGAGAATTCCTTATTTTACCGTTTCTTAAAGTTTGCTTCCCTATTTGACCCAAAAAAGTTTTTCTTCTCTATTTGACCCCAAATGTAAAATGTATTCCCTATGTGACACTTCTGTCTAGTTTGGCTACAAACAGTGGTATGTGCAACATGAAAAGACCATTCTACCCCTAGTGCCATACATGGTTGAAAAAATGATCTTTCATTTGTTCCACTGAACCAGTTTGTTAGAGGTGAAAGAAAGAGAATTGAAAGTAGATCGAGGCCTTATCCATAAGCTCGCCAATGGACGATGATGCTCGAGAATTAGTGAGGAAAAATATATATTGTCGCTAGACAGATGTAGTACGTGATGTGCTGCAAGTTTGTGCTTGCTTGCATGCATGTATATTCACTAGTGTATATATTTCATGCATGAACCATAATTGAATAGAGCAAGCTTCTGATAATTCTTCATTTTTTTGTGTGTATAGTACATGTCCTAAGATGGTTAACTCAAGCTAATTCAAGTTAATTGTGATTAACTCCAGCAAACCATGTATTTGCATTTGTGTATGTCAAGGAGTTAGCTAGGAGGCCCCGCGCACATGCAGGAGGTTGGCGCTACGTACGTACGTTACTACATTCAGCAGGAACGGGATAGTGGTGCTGGTGAAGTCCCTATACATGCAAGCATACCGTGTGTTTGTATTTGCAGTAGAGTAGTATTTGTCTATATGCGAGGCAGTTGCGAGACTGTCATGTTGAAGAATTGAACCATATTTTTAGCCACGTATAACATCTGGGATAGAATGGTCTTTTCATGTTCCGTTTAACACCGCTAGTGGTCAAAATAGACAGAAGTGTCAAATATGGAACAAATTTTACATTCTCTGTCAAATAAGGAAGAAAATACTTTTTTGGGCCAAATAGGGAACCAAATTTTAAGAATGGGCCAAATAAGGAATTCTCTCTTTGATATGTGGGTGGACCGGTGCTTAGTTGTTGTTCTTACTTGAACAAACCTCCTACTTATGATTAACCCCCTCGCAAGCATCCGCAACTACGACAAAAGTATTAAGAATAAATTCTAACCATAGCATTAAAGTTTTGGATTCAAATCAGTCTCTTATGGAAGAGCGCATAAACTTGGGTTTAAGATTCTATCACTCTCGCAACCCATCATCTAATAACTACTCAACAATGCATTCCCTTAGGCCCAAATATGGTGAAGTGTCATGTAGTCGACGTTCACATGACACCACTAAGGGAATCACAACATACATACCATGAAAATATCGAACACATATAAAATTCACATGATTACTTGCAACAAGATTTCTCCCGTGACCTCAAGAACAAAAGGAACTACTCACAAATGATAATCATGCTCAAGACCATAGGGGTATTAAATAGAATCATGGATCTGAACATATAATCTTCCACCAAATAAACCATATAGTAATCAACTGAAAGATGTAATCAACACTACTAGTCACCCACAAGTACCAATTTATAGTTCTGGTACAAAGATTGAACACAAGAGATGAACTAGGGTTGGAGAGGAGATGGTACTTTTGAAGATGTTCATGGAGATTGCCCTCCTCAAGATGGGAGAGTTATTAGTGATGATGATGATGATGGTTTCCCCCTCCGGGAGGGAAGTTCCCCCGATGGAATCACTCCGCCAGAGGGCAAAAGTGCTCCTGCCTAATTTCATCCTTGAGACGGCGGTGCTCCGTCCCGAAAGTCTTATCTTTAGTTTTTCTAGGTCAAAATGACTTATATACCAGAAGATGGGCACCAGAGGTGTGCTGGGCTGAGCACAACCCTGGCGTGCCCTGGTGTCTTGTGCTCACCAGGTGGACCCCCTTTGGTTGTTATTTGCTCCATTATTTCTTATTTATTCCATAAATATTCCTCATGAAGTTTCATCTCATTTGGAGTTGTGCAGAATAGGTTGCCTGACGTAGCTTTTTCAGGTTCAGATTTCCAACTACCGAAATTCTCACTCTTTGTGTGAACCTTGAATATTATGAGAGGAAAGGCATTGGAATTACTCAAAGCATTATTATGCATAAAAAAATATAAATAACAGTAGCTAACATGATGCAAAATGGACGTATCAACTCGCCAAAGCTTAGACCTCGCTTGTCCTCAAGCGAAAACCGAAATCGAAAAACATGTCCACATGCTTGGAGAGAGAGGTGTTGATAAAAGCAAAATACAGACATAGAAGCATCATGTAAATTATTATAACAGGAACAAACTTTAACATGAAACTTTTATCATAGAACTCTTATCATAGATCTCATGAACAAGTAACAATTCATCACAACATCGAAGTATAAAGCATAAACTCTATTGAAAACCAACAAACTATGTTCTCAGTCAACTTTGCAACTACAATTCATCATCTTTTCAGGAAGGTTCACGTATCAGAGCGTTTTTGGCAAGTCCACATGATCAACCATCATATAGTCTTCTATGATTGCTAACACTCACCACATACACATGAGCAAAACGTTTCAACCGTACACATAGAAAGATAGGGGCTTATAGTTTTGCCTCCCAACATACTCACCTCGAGGGTGATTTCAACAATAATAACTCATGCTACCCATATCAAACTGGATATATGTGCCTAGATATTTTCTCACCACATGATGCTTGCCAAAAGAGAAAAATAAAAAGGAATAGAGAGAAAAACGTTGACTCTTGCATGAAAGTAAATACACAAAAGTAAAAGATAGGCCCTTCGCAGAGGGAAGAAGAGGTTGCCATCGCTTTTTGTTTGTATGCTCAATCCCCTAGTGTAAAAGAACGTCACGTTATATTGCCCCTTGTATTAGCAACCTTTATTATGTAGTCTATTGCTTTTATTCTATGCCATCACAAGTTTGTACAACGCTCAATTTTCTATTACACTAAATTATCTAACACTTTTAGAAGCAATTTTTATTGCCTTATTGCACTAATGACAACTTTCTTGAAGTATGTTACTCAATCCTTAGGTAGGTATGGTGGACTCTTTGAAAATAAGATTTCGGTTTAATGGGTTTTAGATGCACAAGTGGTATCTCTACTTAGTGCGGAATTTTTGGCTAGCAAAGATGGGGGGCAAGCACCACATGTTGAAGGATCTATGACAATATAACTTCTATGTGAATATGAAAAAACATAAATCATTACATTGTCTTCCTTGTCCAACGTCAAAAATTTTGGCATACAATATTTTGATGGGGGCTCACAATCACAAAAGATTTCCAAGATAGTGTATTTGCATGTGAATCTTCTTTTCCATTATTAATTCTTGCATGAATTTCATCATTGACCAATGCTATGTTTGTCAATCTCCAATAAAATTTTCTACTTATACTTTTCCTTATGTGGTGTCATTACTTACCATAAGATTAGCATATGATGTTTTTCATTTATTTCCTTTATTTTTATTGAAACATTAAAGTAAAGGAAGCAAAACTCAAACTGAACTTTATTATATATCTCGCATACGATTACAAGGATAGATCACTAAGAAAACTTTAAAAAGAAAGGATCCAACTAAAATTTTATTTATCTAAAGCAAAATATAACTATGGATCGTACTAAGATAAATAAAGGTAAAATATAGTGGAGGTGATACGATACCGGGGCACCTCCCCTAATCTTGGCACAAGTCAAGGGGGGTGCCCATACCAGATACTCAATTTTCTTTGGGTGGTGAAGAAGGAGGTGGTGGTGATGAAGTGGTAGCAATCTTGTCCTCGGGTTTCCATGGCAGAGGCTCACCATCATGAGAGGAGTGAGTCTCTCGGGACCTGCAACTGGTAGCCAAACTCATACCTTTAAACCTTGCCTCATATTCAAAGACTTGGTTTTGAAGGTCATAGATCTGGCTCTGGAGGAAGTTGATTTGCTCATTTAAGGAGAAGATGATGTCCTTCATGGACTTTCCATCCACCTTGAGATCACGGGTGTAGTCCGCAATCATGAGGTGATTGGCGTTGAGCCCATGTTCCACCATCCCCTTGCACCGGAAGACTTCCTGCTCCATAGATTCAAGCCTAGACTCCACGGATGCACTCCCTTTGGGGCCTTGCACATTGCGGATGTGGAGCACCCCTCACACATCTGGATAGCTTGAGGGTGCTGCATCGCCTCCCGCAAATATGGGTTGATGACGTTCTCGAAGAACTTGTCCTTGGAGGAGTTTGAAGCGGCCATGGTGGATTAGATCTGTCAGAAAACAACAAGGAAAAGAAAACAGAATATTTCTCCGTGATACGGAGGTCAATGGGTTCAGGGGGTATGTGAAGATTTTTTTTATCTAGGGAAACAAGCAAACGGAAGAAAATGGAGTCCGGAAGGTACCCGAGGTGGGCACAAACCACGTGGGCGCGCCTGGAAAGCCAGGCGCCCCTGGTGTCTTGTGCCCACAAGGGGTGCCTTCCTGGTTGTTTCTTATTTTCCTAATTTTTGTTATATTCCAAAAAAAAGAGAAAATATTTTTGCAGATTTTTTGTAGTTCGTTTACTTAAAGTATCACACAGCTCCTTTTTTTCACGATTCTGAAGTGTTCCGGAAGGTTTCTTTTATGTGTTCTTCCGGTGTCATAGTTTGAATAATATTGCTTTCAACATTAATGGGCGTACCTGAGATATAATGTTTTATTCGTTGCCCATTAACAACCTTCAGGTTAGTACCTTCGGCATTATTTATTTTGATAGCTCCAGGTCGATAAACTTCCTCGATAACATAGGGTCCTTCCCATTTGGAGAGGAGTTTCCTTGCAAAGAATATGAAATGTGAGTTGTACAAAAGAACATATTCTCCAAACTTGAACTCACGCTTTTGGATTCTTTTATCATGCCAACTTTTAACTTTTGCTTTAAATAACATGGCATTTTCATAAGCTTGGGTTCTCCGTTCATCTAGTGAGCTAATATCAAATAACCCCTTCTCACCAGCAAGTTTATAATCATAATTGAGTTCTTTAATTGCCCAATATGCTTTGTGTTCTAACTGAAGAGGCAAATGACAAGCTTTTCCATAAACCATTTTATAGGGTGACATACCCATAGGATTTTAGTATGTTGTTCTATAAGCCCAAAGTGCATCATCTAATTTCCTTGACCAATTATTTCGGGACCTATTGATAGTATTTTGTAAAATAAATTTTATTTCTCTATTGCTAAGTTCAACCTGACCACTAGATGAGGATGATAGGGTGATGCAATTCTATGGTTAATATCATACTTGGAAAGCATTTTACGGAAAGCACCATGAATAAAGTGTGAATCACCATCAGTCATTAAATATCTAGGGACTCCAAACCTTGGGAAAACAACATCTTTAAGAATTTTAATAGAGGTGTTGTGATCAGCACTACAGTTGGAATAGCTTCTACCTACTTAGTAACATAATCAACATCAACCAAAATATGAGTATACCTAGAAGAAGGAAAAGGTCCCATGAAATCAAATCCCCAAACATCAAATGGTTCAATAGCAAGTGAATAATTCATAGGCATTTCTTGACGCTTACCGATATTGCCTATTCTTTGACATTTATCACAAGATAATACGAACTTACGAGAATCCTTGAAGAGAGTAGGCCAATAAAACCCAGATTGAAATACCTTGTGAGAAGTTCTATATCCCACATGATGTCCTCCATAAACTTCGGAGTGACATTTCCATAGGATTTGTCCCTGTTCATGCTCAGGTACACAACGTCTAATAATACCATCTACTCCTTTATAAAGACGTCGGTCATCCAGTAATGTCTTAAATCATAGAAGATATACTTTTAGAGATATTTATTGCAGCTAGCTAGTCATCGGGAAAACTATCATTAATACGTTGTGGGTCATCAAGAATATTTTCAAGCCTAGACAAGTTATAAGCCACGGGGTTCTCACCTCCCTTTCTATTAGTGATATGCAGATCAAATTCTTTTAGCAAGAGAACCCATCGAATAAGCCTAGGTTTAGCATCTTTCTTTTCCATAAGATATTTTATAGCAGCATGATCGGTGTGAACAATTACTTTTGAATCTACAATATAGGATCTAAATCTATCAGAAGCAAACACCACTACTAGAAATTCCTTTTCAGTAGTAGCATAATTTCTTTGTGCATTGTCTAGAGTTTTACTAGCATAATGAATAACATTCAGTTTCTTATCAACTCTTTGTCCTAGAATAGCACCAGCAGCATAATCACTAGCATCACACATAATTTCAAAAGGCAAGTTCCAATCAGGTGGTTGGACAATAGGTGCAGAAATTAAGGCTTTCTTGAGTGTTTCAAAGGCTTCTAAACAATCATCATCAAAAACAATAGGAGCATCCTTTTGCAAAATATTTGTAAGAGGCCTAGAAATTTTAGAAAAGTGTTTGATAAATCTCCTATAGAAAGCAGCATGACCAAGGAAACTACGAATACCTTTCATATCTTTAGGACAAGATTTTCCACCTCAATACCTCTATTAGAAATTTTATGGCCCAAAACAATACCTTCGTTAACCATAAAGTGGCACTTCTCCCAGTTCAAGACAAGAGTCATTTGCTCACATCTCTGCAAAACTCGATCATGATTGCTTAAACAATTATCAAAAGACTTCCCATAAACAGAAAAGTCATCCATGAAAACCTCAATAATCTTTTCACAAAAGACAGCGAAGATAGTAGTCATACATATTTGAAAGGTAGCAGGTGCATTGCATAAACCAAATGGCATACGTCTATAAGCATAAGTTCCAAAAGGACAAGTAAAAGTGGTCTTTTCTTGATCAGGTTGAGAAACATGTAGTTGTGAAAAAACAGAATATCCATCAAGGAAGCAAAAAAGTGTGTGCTTAGATCATCTTTCTAGCATTTGATCAATAAAAGGCAGAGGGTAATGATCGTTTCTAGTTTCTTTGTTTAATTTTCTAAAATCAATTACCATTCTTTAGCCTATAACAATTCTTTGTGGAATAAGTTCATTCTTATCATTAGGAACAACAGTAATACCTCGTTTCTTAGGGACACAATGGACAGGACTTACCCATCTACTATCAGCTATAGGATTATACCTGCCTCCAGAAGTTTTAATATTTCCGTCCTTACCAATTATTTCATCTTCGGATTCAACCGACGTGGGGTGATAAACAACGGGTTTAGCATCAGGTTCCATATTAATTAATCTTGCGCTGACATAGTGTGGGACTAATGCCCTTGAGATCATCAAGAGTATATCCAATAGCAGCTCGGTGCTTCCTTAGAACTTCCAATAATTTTTCTTCTTCATGTTCTGAAAAGTTAGCACTAATAATAGTAGGATATATCTTCTTATCATCAAGATAAGCATATTTCAAAGTGTCTGGCAATTGTTTTAATTCAAATATAGGATCACCTTTAGGTGGAGAAGGACCTCCTAGAGTTTCAATAGGAAAATTGTGTTTAAGCGGAGGTTCTTGCTCGAACAAGATTCTATCTATTTCATTTCTTTCGTGCATATGCAAATCATTTCCATGGTCTAGGAGATATTGTTCTAAAGGATTAGTAGGAGGTATAGTGATAGAAGCAAGACAAATAATTTCATCCTTACTAGGCAATTCTTTCTTATGATGCTTTGTACTAAACTTGGAAAATTTAAACTCATCACCAAAGCTAACACTGACAGTTTGTTTATCACAATCTATTTTAGCATTAACGGTAGGTCTACCAAAGATAATGGGACAAAAGTCATCCTGTGGGGAACCAAGAACAAGAAAATCAGTAGGGTATTTGTCGCGGGAAACCATGACCGCCTATGGGACCAAGGGGCCCCTTCCTGGTTCGGTAGGGGGGGTGTCACTTTGTGCAAAGAGTAGAGGTGTGTGAGGCATCACGGTAGGGATCAAACGAGAAATTTTACCTAGGTTTGGGCCGCCGCGAGGCATAAAACCCTACTCCTGCTTTGGTGGATTAATGGTGGAAGCATGGTGGTGGAGCGTAGTACACCTACCCGGTAGGGGCGGCAGCGGCTACATGCGTAAGTGTGTCTAACTATCCAGCCTTGCGAACCCTTTCTAAGGTTTCCATGGCCCTCCTTTTATAGGTTAAGGAGTCACCATAACAACAAATCAGTCATTATGAACTTATAACATAGCAAACAGTGCTATCATACCTAACTCTGGAGGCTGACAGAGCGCATTAAATGCACCGCTCAATGTCACATCGTTGCTCGCCCAGCAAGCCTTACTCGGCTTGTTTAGCCACCTCCATGCCTGCTTGTTTGACAAGTCGCGGGACGGGCGTCTGTTGTAGGTTTTCCTATAGAAAGAGGCTGCCATGTGGTGAATGGCTACCACTTAATCACTTTGCGACTTGACACCACATTGATCCACAATGTGGGTCATGCAGGAGTGGGTGATGAGGAGTTTCTTGCCTCCGTGAGTCCTGGCAGGCCCTGCCAGGACATCTTGGTCGCTTTCTTCCGAGGGTGGCTCTGCCCTTGCCAAGCCTTTTTGCCCAGCAAGGGAGACTTTTCTCCTGGTGGTATCTTGCTTCTCTGGCTCGATCTTGGTCCTCTTGTTTTGCATGCTGGTCCTTCAAGGATCTTGGTTTCTTGTACTCTAGCGTGACTTCATGCCATAATCTTGTTCCCATGACTGTGCTCAGTCGGGACAACATATCCAGGTTCTGTTGCACCGATAGAAGCCCCTGTTCCTGCCCTGATCGCGCTGTCGGGTGTTGTCGGGGTAGGCCCTAATAAGTGCATAGGCAGGGACGCTGAAGAGGCTGGTCCCTTGGTATCTTCTTTGCTTATTCATTAATCTTGAGTCCGGGCCAGTTTTCAGTTTTCCCCGTGCATCGTGTAAAGCCAATAGTGGTGGGGCCGCCCTTGTAATGGCCTGTGAATGACTTTAACGCACTGGGTAGAAACCACCAATTCACTCTTCCCACCACACCCTTATCCTTAGCCACGTATGCTGCATGCATCACGCGAGGTAGGTAACGGAGGTGCATGGTGGAGGAGAGCATTATGGTGAGGGCCCGGTCTTCTTGAATTGGTGGAGGAGGATTGTGGTTTACCCGTCGCGGAATCAACGCCCAGTCCCCCGCTCCCCTATAAAAGGAGGATCAGGAAGGGGTGGAGGTGTTCATCCACATCCCTCTCCTCCTCCGCCTTGCTTCGTCTTGAGTATGCTGGAAGGGAGAGCCTGGGGCAGGTGCCCGGGCTTTAGCTTATAACCTCCCTTGGGTGCGAGGAGGATACTCGGGCGACGCAGAGATAGCACCGGAGGTGGCGACACAGGTGCGCTCATCGTCGGGTCGCCCGTAGCCTTGATTCTGGTGGGAGGGGATGTGAACAACACCATGCCGAGGCCTGTAGTGGGCGTGGGGCATGGTAGTCGGTTGCTCCTCATTCTTCGTTCATGTGCGATGCCGAGGAAGAGCCCTGGGGGAGGTTCCCTGTCGATGAAGGTGTATCTGACTCCTCCTGGGCGTCATCCTCTGGGCGTGGAGGAGGGCTTCTTGTTCCCAGACACGTCTTCGAAACGTGCGGTGATTTCTGACATCAGGGCTGTTGGGGACGACCATGCTCTCTATGTGGTAAACCAGAGAGCATGGTGTCCGGCGTGGCTGCCGAGCTGAGGTCTTCGGGTGGTAGTGATGCAGACGGTGGCGGCAACCCATGACGCGTCAAGAATGGGCGGCGACTGTTCCGAGGAGCTGTGTTTGCCGGTCACGCTGTGTGCTCCATCTGGTCCTATGGTAGTGTCACCAGCCATGCCTGCCCTCCAGTTTCTTCCTCCTCGCTGGGAAGTGGTGCCATCCTGATCCCGAGGAGGCGCCGAACCCCAGCCAGGTCCGCCATCGGCCTCCTCGGCCTCTTCCTGCAGGAGATGGACAAGGGAAAAGGCATCATGGGGCACTTATCTTTTTTCAATCTTAAATCTATAGGCCCTTGCCAAATTTTAATTCAAATAATGTAATCTCTCGAGTCCATGTATGTGTTTTGTAAGGCTTGTACTTGTATAATCATCATATTAATGAAAAAGATGAGCCTTACTAGGAACTCGTGCATGTGTATGTCCATGCAGAGGTGGGATGCCTCTTTAGATAAGTAAATGAGTCTTCCCCGGCAGCCTATCCTGCTGGTACCATTTTTCTATTTTGTTGTCGGGGACCGGAGTCTACCGGGCAAAAAATAAAGGGACCAGCTCCCCGCCAACCCTTTCTCAGCAAAGGCCACTACGACCACCTAGGCTGAAGCAACATTTTAGCCAAAAGTGGGTGCACCTAAGCTTCAAAGAGTGGCGAAGTTGTCTCATGCACAAGTTTTAGCCTATAGAACACTTATGGACAAGAGGCTAAACTTATCTGTTTGGCTTGCCGGGGATCGGAGTGCTGGTCCATACTCTCAACTCCTTGTAGAAGCCAAGTTCACGGCAGGAACCTGCAAATTTATGCAGATGAGAATGATGCAGGATGTGATCCTATCTTTATGCATATGAAGATGCTGATGAAATGCTTATGCAAATGATCTTTGAGTGCTCATGCATGCATGTAACTTGGTTGGGGGCCCCCAATGCTTTGTTTATTTCTCTGGTGCACAGGTCATCGCTCTGGCTTTGTACAAGTGGTTACATGCAGCTGAGGCAAGGCCTGTACAAATGGGTCGCTGTCGGGCAGGGCCCGATAGCCGCGCCTTATGGGTTTAACTTGCGGATATGCTCAATATTCCATGAGTTTTGCAATTGAATGCCATCTCTGGTCTCCAGACGGACTGCGCCAGGTCTGGTGGCTCATACTACCCGGTAAGGGCCTTCCCACTTCGGCATCAACTTGTTTGTACCCTTGGCTGACTGAACGCGCCTAAGGACAAGGTCGCCTTCCTCAAAACACCGGGCATGAACCCTGCGGCTATGATATCGACATAGGGCTTGCTGATAGTGTGCAGCACGCGTAGCAGCCCGGAGATGGTTCTCCTCGAGTAGCACATCGTTGTCACGCCGGTGCTGATCTTGCGCTACTTCATCGTAGGAAAGCACTCGAGGCGACCTGTAAATGAGTTCCGTGGGGGTAACTGCTTCTGCCCCATAGACCAGGGAAAAGGGAGTCTGTCCGGTAGCTCGATTTGGTGTCATTCTGAGGGACCAGAGGACTAAAGGCAGCTCATCGATCCACCGCCTGCCATGCTTCCGCATCGTATCAAAGGTTCTTATTTTGAGTCCCTGGAGCACTTCAGCGTTCGCCCTCTCAGCTTGCCCATTGGTTATGGGATGTGCAACAGAGGCAAATGAGACCATGCTTTCGAGGGTGCAAACATATTCCATGAAGGCGCATCTCTTGAACTGGGTGCCATTGTCAGTAATGATCCTTGCTAGAACTCCAAAACGACACACCAGTTCTTTCAAGAACTTGATAGCTGATTGAGCAGTCACCTTTCTCACAGGAGTCAGTTCTGGCCACTTTCTAAACTTGTCGATGGCAACGAACAAGAATTCAAATCCCCCGATTTCTCGGGGGAAAGGGCCGAGGATACCGATCCCCCAGAACAAAAATGTCCATGATAAAGGGATTGTCTGAAGAGCTTGGGTAGGAAGGTGGATGTTCTCAGAATGGAAATGGCAGGCTTCACATTTTGTGACTAGATCGACCACATCTTGGAGGGCTGTGGGCCAATAGAATCCTTGACAGAATGTTTTCCCAACTAATGCCCTTGATCCAATGTGGGAGCCGCACATGCCTCTGTGTATCTGAGCCAGCACTTCCTTTCCTTCTTCCCGACAGATGCACTTCAATTTCACACCGTTGGGCCTCCTTCTGTATAGAGTGTCATCGACAAACTGGTACATACTGGCCCTCCGGGCTACTCTTTCAGCCTCATCTTGGTCATTGGAGAGTTCTCCAGTTTGGAGAAAGTGGACTATGTGCCTTACCCAAGATGGAGGTGGGGCTCGGCAATGAGGACTAGCGGCATCTCCTCAACTGCGTGGGCACACTCCTTGTCAGTGGGGACCGTGGTCCCGGCAGGAGGGTGTGAGCCGGCAAGTTGTGAGTTTCCAGCAGGGTCCCTGCCAGGAGCACGAGGCTCTACCGGGAGAGGCTTACCGGAGTCCATCTTTCTCCTCTTTTGGGCCATTGTTGCTGGGGATACGGAGGGCTGACTAAGATGGAGAACAAAAGTTCCTGGTTCCTTAGGAAGCTTTTGCCCATCACACTTTGACAGATGATCAGCTATGCTGTTTTCTGCATGGGGTATGTGCTCTGTTTTCAATCCGTCAAAGCGCTACTCCTATATTCTCACTTACTCGACGTATGCCTCCATTAATGGACTATGATAATCCTTGTTTACTTGTCTCACCACAAGATGTGAATCTCCTCGAATAATCAGCTTCTTGATTCCCAATTCCGCGGCAATCCTGAGCCCGGCAAGGAGCCCTTCATACTCTGTTGTATTGTTGGTTGCCTCTTTTCGGGAAAAATGCATCTGGACGATGTATTTCAAGTGCTCCCCTGAGGGTGCGACAAGAAGCACACCAGCCCCTGCACCTTGTAGGGAAAAGGCACCATCAAAATACATAAACCATTCTTGGGGCGCCTCCTTGCTGGGAGAACTGTTTCTCTCACTTCCTCATCAGGGGTCGGCGTCCATTTTCCAATAAACTCTGCCAATGCCCTGCTCTGAATTGTTGATGTGCTCTCAAACTTTAGACCAAAACTGGAAAACTCCAAAGCCCACTCCACTATTCTGCCAGTAGCCTCAGGGTTTCGGAGTATCCTTTGCAACGGGAAGCGAGGGACAACTATAATCTCATGGGCTTGGAAGTAGTGGTGCAGTTTCCTTGAGGCCATGATGAGACCAAAGATCAATTTTTGCACGCCAGAGTACCTCGATCGAGCCCCTGTAACAAGGAACTGACGAAGTACACTGGTGCTACATCACTATCTTCCTTGCCGTGTCCTTGGGGTTGCCATTTCTGCCGTGCTCACTTCTGTCCTAATCCTTATCTGACTCTTCCGGTCCTTGCTCACTCTCTGTATCGTCCACTTTCCACTATGCAACAAAGGCTGCACTAACCACTAGGTTGGTTGTCACTAAGTATAGCAGCAATGGTTCTTGTGGTTTGGGAGCAACCAAGGTGGGCACAGAAGATAAGTAGGCCTTCAACTCTTGCAGGGATGTATCTGCTTCTAGGGTCCACTTTATGGGTCTTGCCTTCTTCAAGATTTTGAAGAATGAGAGGGCACGCTCGGCAGACTTGGAAATGAATCTGCTTAGCACAGCAACAAACCCTGTCAGACGCCTCACATCCTTAGTTGTCCTTGGTTCTTGGATCTGCTCGATGGCTTTGATCTTGTCGGGATTGGCTTCGATACTTGGATGGGATGCAAAGAACCCAAGTAGCTTGCCAGAGGGAACGCCAAACACACACTTCTCTCGGTTGAGCTTCAAGTTGATCTTGCGCAAATTTGCAAATGTCTCCTCCAAATCCTCGATGAGAGTTGCTCTGTCCTTGGTTTTGACCACAATGGCATCCATATAAGCTTCAATGTTTCTGTGTAGCTGTGGCTCAAAACCAATCCGGACTTCCCTTGCAAAACTAGACCCGACACTCTTTAATACCAATGGCATGCGGATAAAACAGTACGTACCACATGGGGTGATGAATGAGTTCTTCTCTTCATTTTCCTTGGACATAAAGATCTGGTGATATCCAGAATATGCATCCAGGAAGGAAAGAAAATCGCAGCCTGAAGTGGAATCCACAATCTGATCGATGCACGACAAGGGAAATGGGTCCTTCGGGCAAGCCTTGTTGAGATTTGTGAAATCTATGCAAAGCCTCCATTTCCTATTAGCCTTCCGGACTACCACTGGATTTGCTAGCCAAGTGGGATGTAGCACTCCTCTGACCAATCCAGTTGCTTCAAGCTTCTTGACCTCCTCTGCAATAAACCGTTGCCTCTCCAAGGCATGCTTCCGGACTTTCTGCTTGACAGGTCTGCCGTGTGGGCATACAGCAAGATGGTGCTTGATTACCTCCCTGGGAACACCGGGGATATCAGATGGTTGCCAGGAAAACACATCGATATTTGCCCACCGAAAGGCAACTAGTGCTCTTTCCTATTTGTCATCAAGCGTGGCACTGATGGTGAAGGTACCATCAATGCCAGCCAGCCCTGCCGGGACCTTCTTCACTTGTGGAGCAGTAACCTTGGTCCTTTTGCTATTGGAACTCTCTGGCAAATCATCAACAGGTGCGGCGCACTCTGAAGAGGTACGCTTCCCGGATTCTTTGCCAACGTCCTGGCTATACTTCTCCTTTCCTCTGCTTCCCTTGGCGGGAACTGCTGCTATCGTTGCCTCTACCACGACTGCGCTTGGTACATCTTGTCCATGCTAATGATTGCTGTCGGATTTTGGGTTCCGGTAGACCCTTAAGGTTCGAACTCTGGGGTGCACGCGGAGATCACTCCTCCACCAACTCACGTCTCGTCGCCTCGCAAAGGATCTAGGCTACACGAAGAACAACACAAGGGACGCAAGGTTTATACTGGTTCAGGCCACCATGGTGGTGTAATACCCTACACCAGTGTGTGTGGTGTGTGGATTGCCTCAGGGGCTGATGATGAACAATACAAGGCAAGAACAGCCTCGCGAGGGATGTTCTTGCGGAGGTGATGCCTCTTGGGAAGGATTGGATCCGGATCCCTTTCTACTGTGGTGGCTAGCCCTATTTATAGAGCAAGGCACTGGTCCTCTTCCCAAATATTGAGCGGGAAGGGCGCCAATAATTGACCATTTTGAAGGGGAACATCTAGTACACTTATCCTGACTAAAGTTGGTCCTCGCTTGCCAAAGGCTCTGACGATGACGCCTTCCTGGGCTCCACGATGACCTTCATCCTGCCGTTCTGCTGGTCTTGGTCTTGTTGCACCGAAATGGTAACCTTTGCCTGATGCCTTGGCCTGTGCTTGCCCCCTTTGCACCGAAGGGGAAACAAGGACACTGCCTAGGCCGGCGCCTGCCTGGCGCCCGCCTGGCTTCGGTCGTCATGGCTTGCGTCACGGGCACCTGGTGAGGTACCCCGCCTTGATCTCTCCGCCTCCTCGTGAGCCAGCCTGAAGAGGTTGCGCCTGAGGAAGCCTCTTGTCGTCTGCCCGACGAGGCTTGGCCCCTCGCGAGGGTCTTGAGCTTGTGTTGATGAAGATGGGCCGTACTGGGCCACTCCTTGAGCCACGCTGTAGGCCGCAGGCAGGCAAGTCTGGGTACCCCCGTTCTCGAAACACCGACAGTAGCCCCCGGGCCCAAGGCGCGCCCGGACTTGGCTTAGCAGAGAAGTGAAGGGGGAAGTGCGAAGCACCGCGTGCCCCACAGCCTGCAGCCTTGGGCGACGCGTGGCAGTTGATTGGATATGGGCGTCCCCGCTTCCCCACGACTCCTCGACAACTGTGTGTCTAGACAAAAGGGCGGCCCCGGGCCAGGCTTACCTTCTTTGCCTTCACCAGTCATTTGTCCCAGATCCCCTTTCTTGCTCTCCTCCTTCTTGCTTCTAAAATCCTCTAGATCTGCTTCAATCCCGCACCTTCGGCAAGCCATGGAGCCTCGCCAAATTCCAGCCAAGGCCTGGTACTCACCCGCTCTAGATCCTCCGAACGTGTCGGAGAAGAACCTCGCCCTCACGCGCCAGATGATTGTGGCGCATGGCAGCGAGGGGTTGGCTATGCTCAAGGTCGGCTCCGACCTGCCCAAAGACAAGGGGAGCACCTTCTACCCGCTCTCCGTGAGCGCCATCGTCGCCGGGCTGGTGCCTCCCTTTTCCGAGTTCTTCCTTGTTGTTCTTGGCCAATACAACTTGCAAGCTCTGCACCTCCTCCCCAACTCTGTTCTTCTTCTGGCGATTTTCGCCTATTATTGTGAGGCTCATGTTGGGGTAAAGCCCTGAGTGGCCTTACTGCGCCACTACTTTTACCTCCGGGTTTCTCGCGGCCCCATCACTGCATGCGCGAGCTTTGTCGCATACTCCAGCTCCAATGCCATCTTGAAGCCTGGGAAGAGGATTGAAGGCTTCCGGAGGAAGTGGGTCATGGTGGATGTTGGGCGCACCCACCCATGGCTGGTGCTGCCTACGGGGAAGCCTAAGGCCGTCGACGCTTGGTCCCATGCGGAGGTCATCGATCCCCGCGCGAAGCCGGTGCTGGAGAGGATGGACGCGGACCTGTGGCCAGGCAACCTGGCGACGGCGAAGCTGACCGGGGCGACGCTCCTGAGGGAGTTCCTGGAGCACCGGGTGGCTCGGCTTCGGGAACACTCGCTCCCACTGTGGAGGCTTGGGGAAGCCGATGCCGCCCTCCGCCTGAGTTCCGCAGCTCAGGTCGACGGAGATCTGGCCGCGATCCATTCCATGGTCGGAGGAGAAGTGGCGAGACTGGAGGGTGCTCATGTACCCCTGTTCCTTCGTAGTGACTGGGATCAGGTGGTGAATTCCATGCCCACCTTCAACGGGGATGGGCTAGTGCCTGCGGAGGTTCCCAAGGATCTAGCGGCTCTGGCGACAGTGAACGTATCTTCCAGCGACTCCAGCGGGGAGAAGGAAGAAGAGGAGGAGGAAGAGGAGTCCGACTCTGAAGCGACCGACGGAGAGTCGGGGAAGTCCCTCCCTCGGTGCAGGTCTCACGCCCTCTGCCTCATGCCGGACGACCACAAGGCCGGCGACGGGCGTGGTGGGGGGAGCTCGCCCCTGGTCCCGAGGAAGGACAGGACGGGGCTGGTTCCCCATGGGTCTGCTCTGGCTTCAAGGCGGCCTGAAGCCAGCTTCGACTCCTCTGACGCGCCCCCTGCTTCCGAGCCTCCTGAGGCCAACCCCAGTAGTCTGCTCTCGGGCTTCAAGGTCGGCCGGAGGCTGCTTGAGTCCGCGGATGCTGACCGGTAAGTGCTTGATTTTTGTTTTACTTCCTTCTTCTGTTGCTGAGGCTTGACGTCCGCATCCTTTGGCTAGGCCGTTGCCTGCATCGAAAAGGCTGAAAGGGGCCCTAGAGGCCTCGCCTGGGGCAATGCCTCCATCCGCGGGGGAAACAGGTGGCGAGGCTCGAGCCAACCGCCGTTTCTCCAACTCCTTCTACTGTCTTGGATCGTGCTACGGCCAAGATGGACCGGCTGCGAGAAGATCTCCGGGGCGCCGATCCCTGCCTGGTGGCCGGGCGCTTGGAGTTGGCCTCTGGCTGGGTCCGCTCTGACACCTCCGTTCGAGTGGCTCTGAGCCAGGCCGTGACGGCCTACGACAAGGAGAAGAAGGCCATCCTTCAAGCCAAGGCCGCTCGCGACGCTGCCTTGGGTGAGGCTACGGATGTCCGGGGCTGCTGCAAGGCGCTGGAGAGCGAGCTGCAAGGCCTGCGTGACGAGCTCGCCAAGTAGGTCCGTGACCGCCAGGAAAAGGAGAAGGAGATGAAGACTCGAGAGGCTGCTGTCAAGGACCGGGACGCCGAGCTTGATGAACATCGCAGTCGGTTGGAGATGCTGGAGCAGGCGTTGGAGGCGGAGAGGTTCAAGGTGGACGGCAAGGCGATGGTCCTGGACGAGGACCTCGTGGCCTTCGTGCAGCTAGAGGAGAGGGCTCGCGCCTTGCTGAAGACACTCTATGATGGCGGCCTGGAAAAGCTGCTGGCTGGCGCCGAGGATGGCCCCGCCAAGTTGCTTCCCTTCCTGGTCCGCGCATTTGAAGATGTCACTGACGGCCCTTGCTCCACGGCTGAGGCTGAGGCGTGTGTCCTTTCTTCTGCGGCGCTGGCGTGTGTCTTCGCCCACGTCTATCTTCGCGACCCCAATGTCGATCTTGACAGCCTGCTGGAGCCTGCGAGCGGCGAGCTTGCCGCTGCTGCTGCTGAGGTAGTGAAGGGTCGAGCGGAAGCCCTGCTGGCGAGGTTCCGCGCCTTCAGCACCAATCCAAGGCGAGATGTTATCAACCCTGGGGCTTCGGGAGGTGGAGCCGCCCAGCGCAACTTCACCACCAGCGATGGCACCGCCAGAAAGTGACCCCTCCACGGCTTCCATCCTGTTTTAGTTCCTGCAACATGCATCATGCCTGATGGAGGCATTTAAACCTGTGTTTGGCGTTGTGAAAACAACCTATGGACTGTAATATTTGCTTTTCAATTCCTTGAGATTTGCATTTTCCTTCCTACTTGCTTGTGTTCTAGGTCCGCAGAGCCCGACCCCGCGCATACCTCAGCCGCCGTTAGCCCCAACCGGAAACCAGGACGGGACCAAGGAGTGAGGGGCTACGTGACCAGTTAGGCTCTTGAGTCGCGATGCTCAGGAGTCCCCCTTGATGCACGAACAACAAGTATAGAGGGGAGGCATAGGAGTGGATCTACCGTTCTACATCGGCAGGGCCGGGCCCCGCGCATACCTTAACCGCCATTATCCCCGACCAGGACGGGACCAAGGAGTGAGGGGCTACGTGACCAGTTAGGCTCCTGAGTCGCGATGCTCAGGAGTCCCCCTTGACGTTCAAACGGCCTTCGTACCATGGCTCCGCTCAGGGAGGTGCGCGCGACGAACCAAGCCCGAGGGGCCTGGCTGGGTGGCGTGCGCCCAGGCGTGACCCAGGCGTAGCCCCCGTGTGCAGCCCCCTCCGGTGGCACTCCCGAGGGGAGGCGTTACGACAGGGCCGGACACTGAGCTTTGGGCTCCCTGAGGTTGATGCGGCCCTAGGCCACCCTCAGTTGTTTATCACCAGCGTGGAGCATAGCGCTTCCGTATGTGTACGGGCATAGCCGCTCCTCGGCAGTGTCGTCAGCCACCACGGAGAATGGTGCTTCCACTGGTGCGTGGGAGGGGGATCCCCTCCGGGAGGAGCCCCCGGGGCGTGTACAGCCCCGCCCTGACACGTGGCTGGCACTGTAGGGCTTGACGAGATGTATCTGGGTACCCGTGAGCCAGCGCGGGACTCACGGGGCCCTACCTCAAGGCTAGTTGCGCCAAGCTCTGGGCCTTTGTTTGTAATGTGCTCCTGCAAATTTGGTTAGATGCCGACGCTCTATGTCCTCAGGTCCCGGCCCTCGACCAAGCTCAGCCGTCGCTGGTATGCCAGGTCGCGATGCCGTGGACAAGGCTAGGAGGTGAGGGCTGGAGAGCTAGTAAGTGTCCACGAGTCGCGATGCTCAGGTACCCCCCCTTTTAACGTGCAAGTGGTTGGCATGAGGGAAGAAGGGTGTCGTCAAAGGCATCAAGCAATAATCATGGCGGGTCAAATGCACGACCTGAATAGATGCGAGAAAGATACATGCCGCTAGGTCAGGCCGAAGTGGCTTGGGGATAATGCAGCCCGAGGGGCGCCCCCAACAAAGTAACCTAAAAGCATGAACAAAAGAAATACATGCCGCAGGGACAGACCCACGCGACATGGGAATGATGCAGCCCCGGGGGCACTCCCTACTGAAAATGAAACTCGAAGGATGTCACCTGATGAAGTTGGAGATGAGGGAATGCAAAAGTAGCGGACGACGCGCTATGGAAACCGATCCTCACAAGCCCCCAGGCCCAGGAGCCTCGGGAGGCTCCGGGGGTGCATGCGGCTCTTCAAGGGCCATCTCCATCTCTGCCAGGACTGCGGAATGCCTGACCTCTTGATCCTCCAGGATGCTCCTCAGCAGGCGCTGGTGAGCGGCAACTGCGTTCGGCAGGCCGAAAGGCATGCGAACATAGCTGCGAGGTGGACCCTCACAACACCCAACGCGCGAAGGCCAGAGGCGCTCTTGAGATGCGGCTCGGTTGAGCCCGGGTACGTCGATGCGGACGCGCAACCCACCATCCTCGCCTGGATGGGCAGCTACGGCAGGTAAGCGGCGGCTGCCACTCATGGCTCTTGACTCCTGCAGCTCCTGAATGCTTCTTGCGATGAACTCCCGAGGGCTTGGCCCTCCTTGCCTCGTTCCTTCCTGAAGGAAACATGCTTTGAAGCACGCCTCCAAGTGGTGCCCGAGTGCCTCCCTCGTGACCTTGGCAAAGTCGGTGGCCCTCCAGGAGGGAGCCCCCAAGCCTTGCCCGAGGAGGGCGCCGGGCGTGCCTTCCTATGCGACAGAAGGAGGCGCTCCTTGATTGGGCACGGATCCTGACACAACGCCATTGGAGGGGCCTGCCTCCCAACGGTTCAGACTGGGCGATGCCTTCTTCTTCTTAGGGACAGCCTCGGTAAGTCCTCCGCTACTGTGATTTGGGTCTTTGATTGCTGCCGCTTGAAAATCACGCTCAAGAGAACACACTGCATCCCTCTCCTCACAAGGCACCGTGATGACTCCACCGCTGAACTTGGACAGAGCCGGGTACCCGAGGATGGCATTGTATGGCAGGCGGATGTGGGCAACGCCGAAGTCGATAAGCTCGGTCCGGTAGTTGTCGCGCTGCCCAAAGGCGACAGGAAGGCAAACTGGCCCTATCGGAACGGTGGAACCATCAGTGACTCCTGAGAAAGGCTTGGTTGGCTGAAGCTGATTGTATGGCACTTGGAGATTGTTGAATATCTCGACGGACAGGATGTTGAGTCCTGCTCCGCCGTTGATGAGGGTCCTGGTGACTTGCACATTGCTGATGATCGGGGAGCAAAGCATCGGGAGGACTCCGGCCATGGCTGCGCACTTGAGCTGATCCGTTGAGCTGAATGTGATAGCGCACACTGACCACCTGAGAGGGCGTGTGGCCTCAATCTTGGGGAGGACTGCATTCACCTCGCGAGCAAACAGTTTGAAGATGCGCTGAGAGGTTGGGGCCTGAGCGCCGCCCAAGATGCAAGAGATTGCGCGCGGCTCCTGGATGCCCCCAGCCCCTTCGTCATGATGATGGTACTCATTCCTCCTCGGCTGAGGTAGCAGAGGAGGGAGGCCTGCGTTGCTTTGAGGGCGATCCTCACGAGGTTGATCCCTCCAGCCTCCCTCGCGAGGCTGGTCCTGCCAGCGGTCCTCGCGAGGTCGGTCACGCCACCCTTGGCGAGGGCCACGGTCTTCTCATCGTCCTCCGCCTCTTCCTCCTCCTCGGCCATAGCCCCAGTCATTGCGCTTGGGGCATCAGCGGGCACACACATCTCGCACAGCCTTGAGCTCTTGGCATTCATTGGTGTTGTGGTTGTGGAGGTCGTGGTACACGCAGTACCGGCTGCCCTTGGATGACTCAGGCTGGTCCCTGCCGCGCTTGGTGTCTGGCTCTGCTGTAAGCACAACAACCCCCTTGCGCTTCACGTCCTTGACCTTGGGCTTCTTCTCTTCTGGATCGGCGGCCGGAAGCTCGAGGAGGGAGAGGCACCCTTCCTCAGCTCTGACGCACTAGGTCACCAAGTTGAACAGATCCAGGGATGTGCACAGGTCTTCATGGATCGCTAGCTCCTCTTTCATCTTGAAGCCACGCACGCCGTCAGAGAAGGCTGAGATGATGGCCTCCTCAGTCACCCTGGGGATCTTGAGGCGAGCGTTGTTGAAGCGATGTATGTACTTTTGCAGTGTCTCTCTCAGTTGTTGCTTGATGCGGCGCAGGCCGCTCACGACCGCGGGCCGGTCGTGAGTGCCTTGTAAGTTGGCGATGAAGCGAGTGCGCATCTTTTCCCAGGAGGAAATTGTGCCCGGAGCCAGGTTCAGGAGCCAAGTGCGGGCACCGTCCTTGAGTGCCATGGGAAACCAGTTCGCCATGACCTTCTCGTCCCCGTTGGCGGCTTCGATGCCCAGCTCGTAGAGCTGGAGGAACTCTGCAGGATTAGCCATGTCGTCATAGCGTGGAGGCAGATCGGGCTTGAACTTTCCCGGACAAGCTACGCTGCGCAGCTCGACGATGAAGGCACGGCAGCCTGCAGTGGCCACTGGAGGCCTTTGGTGACGAAGGGCTTGATCTTGGAGGTCTCCGCGCGCCGCCGCCAGGAGCAGCGCGGGGTCTTGGCACGCTGGAGCAAGAGCGCGGTCATGACGTGCCGGTGTGGGGAGCACACGGGCAGCTTCTTGAGGACGAGGGATCTCTTGGCAGCTCTTCTCTTGCTGCGCGGGCGCTGGACGGAGTGGGTCCCGTCCAGGGGCCGCCCGCCTTGGGGCTAGGGAGCCTTCTTGAGGGGGAGGCTGTTGAGGCGCCTCCGGAGCTGTGTTGCCCACGCAGGGGCGGGGGGCGGTGCAGCGAGAGGGATGGTTCAGGGGAGCCCCCCGTGGCGCTGACGAGCTCAAATGATGTGGGCAAGCCACTCATCGTAGAAGTCGTCGACGAGACGGTAGTGCAGGAGCTCTTTTGCCAGGAGCAACGCGGCGTGCGCGTCCGCAGGGGCGCGACGACGAGCCTGCTGGAGTCAGCGACAGGGTGGCGGTGCGGCCTTCTCGCCGCACCAAAGGATGCAGGGACGAGGCCTGCTACTCGTTCCTTGCCAGACCGGTGGCGGCGTGGGCGGCAGGCGATGGGGAATGATGGGGAGGCCCTCCGACGGGGGCCGTCTGGGCGACATGGGCCGCGAGGGCAGCTCGGCGCTCTGCGCGGGCTTGACAAGCGTCAGACATGGATGCGACGGACAGTGAAACACAAGACGGCGGAAGACATGATTCCGGTGCACCCCTACCTGGCGTGCCAAATGTCGGATTTCGGGTTCTGGCAGACCCTTAAGGTTCGAACTCTGGGGTGCGCGTGGAGATCACTCCTCCACCAACTCCCGTCTCGTCTCCTCGCAAAGGATCTAGGCTACACGAAAACAACACAAGGGACGCAAGGTTTATACTGGTTCAGGCCACCATGGTGGTGTAATACCCTACTCCAATGTGTGTGGTGTGTGGATTGCCTCAGGGGCTGATGATGAACAATACAAGGGAAGAACACCCACGCGAGGGACGTTCTTGAAAAGGTGATGCCTCTTGGGAAGGATTGGATCCGGATCCCTTTCTACTGTGGTGGCTAGCCCTATTTATAGAGCAAGGCCCTGGTCCTCTTCCCAAATATTGAGCGGGAAGGGCGCCAACAATTGGCCATTTTGAAGGGGAACATCTAGTACACTTATCCTGACTAAAGTTGGTCCTCGCCTGCCAAAGGCTCTGACGATCATGCCTTCCTGGGCTCCACGATGACCTCCATTCGGCCGTTCTGCTGGTCTTGGTCTTGTTGCACCGAAATGGTAACCTTTGCCTGATGCCTTGGCCTGTGCTTGCCCCCTTTGCACCGAACGGGAAACAAGGACACTGCCCAGGCCGGCGCCCGCCTGGCTTCGGTTGTCATGGCTTGCGTCACGGGCACCTTGTGAGGTACCCCGCCTTGATCTCTCTGCCTCCTTGCAAGCCAGCCTGACGAGGATGCGCCTGAGCAAGCCTCCTATCATCCGCCATGTGAGGCTTGGCCCCTCACGAGGGTCTTGAGCTTGTGTTGACGAAGATGGGCCATACTGGACCACTCCTTGAGCCACGCTGCAGGCCGCAGGCAGGCAAATCTGTCTACCCCCGTTCCCAGAACGCCGACAATTGCATCCTTCTCATCCAATGGGATGGAGATGATTCCAAGTGGCCTAGGCATCTTCAAGGTGTTGTAGGCATAGTGGGATGCTGCCATGAATTTCTCTAGGGCTAGTCATCCAAGGATCCCATTGTATGGCAAGGGGAGGTCGACCACATCAAACATAATCTTTTCTGTCCGATAGTTCAACACCCCTCCAAATAGCATAGGCAACATGATCTTTCCCTTAGGATGGCTCCTGCCACGATTAACTCCTTGAAACGTGTCGGTGACCTCTAACTCCTCTTCCGCTATCTGAAGCTTGTTGATAACCTTTGGGGAAATCAAATTCAAACCGGCCCCATGTCCACCAATATCTTAGTGACCTTGAGGTTGTGAATTGTTGGAGAGACCAACAATGGCAAACATCCTGCCGTAGTGGTACGGTCAGGATGATCCACTTTGTCAAAGATGATGGGCACCATTTGAGTGGTTTCCGAGCCTCTGGTGCTAGTTCCACGGCATTGACCTCATGCACCCACTGTTTGAGTTGGTGGTGAGAAGTGTTCAGGGAAGCACCCCCATTAATGCACAAGGCATCAGTGGCCTTCTGAAAGTCGTGCTCACTGGTTTCCTCCTCATCCGTCCATCACTCTCATCATCACAAGCTTCCTTCTCTTGACCTCTGGCGGGTTTTCCTTTGTTCCAAAAAAGTTTGCTAGGGCGGTTTGCTTCACGGTCTCGACCCTTACCGCCAGCAACATTCTGACCCTTCTCCTTGTCATGCTTCTCGTACTCAGCTCTTTGCCTCTTGACAAACTGCTCAACCTCATTACATTCTTGAAGGTCGTGGCCCTTGGTCCGATGGATCTTGCAATACGGCCCATCGCCCCTCCCGGCCTTCTAGGCAACCGCTGCTTCCCGGCAGTCAGCGCACACGGCAGCTTCCTTGCCGGGGACTTCAGCCTTGGCTGTCTTGCCGGTACTAGGCGTACCCGATCCTTCAACAGTCATCACTGCCTTATCCTTGCGTCTCTTATTGCACTTCTTGCTCTTCTTCTGACTAGTGGATTCATCATCTTCTTCTGAATCAATATTGATGCAGTCCTCCTCTCTGGGTAACTTCCTTCCTTCCTCCATCCGAGCACACTTATCCACCAGGGTGTAAAGCTCCTTCACAGTCTTGGGCAACCGCACATTCATCTTGGAACGAATCCTACGGTTGCGCACATTAGACTGGAAGGCGGGTATTATAGCTGTCGGATGGATGTTTGGGATGTTCCTATGGACTCTGCTGAACCTCTTCAAATACTTTTGGAGTGTATCTCCATCTTTCTGCTGGATAAGCTGGCCCGGTCTGGTTCTTCATGGCCGCCGGTGAAGGCGCCAATGAACTCATAGCAAAGGTCATCCCATGAAAAAATGGAGTTCTCCAGCAAGTACATCAACCAAGACCTCACATTGGACTTGAGGGCGAAAGGAAAGTAGTTGCTGAATACCTTCTCATCTCTTCCCCTGGCAGCTTGGATGGCAATGGTGTAGATGCTCAGAAACTCTGTCGGGTTGAGCCTCAAATCATACTTCACGAGTAAAGGCAGGGCACCAAACCTCGAAAGGTAGCACCCGCTAATGTCGAGCATAGGCTCGTCGATGTCAGCACCATTGCACCCATCGGTCCGGCGGCGGTCGTCGTGGCGTTGCTCAACGACAACACGCGTGTCTTCCGTCTGCCTGTCTTCCGGGGCTTGCCGTTGATCTGGATGCGCTCGAGGGTCAGAAGAGATCATCGAGACATCATCAGGTTCTTGATGCCCTCGAGCTCGCATTGGTTGCTGTGGTGGGGACTCAATCGTGGGGGTGGCCCCTTCCGTATGACTAGCAGCACGAGTCGTTGCTGTCGCTTGGGGTGGCCGTGGCGGGCCGACTCGCTGTGAGCCCCCAGCCTCGGCAAACCCGAGGAGGCTTTGGATGGTGGCACGTCACTTGTCCATCTGCTCTGCTGCTAGCGGGAACCTAAGTAGCAGCTAAGCCCGCTCCATGGCCTTCATAGCCGTGCTCGGCATGGGTGATAACGATGCGGAACGTACCGTCGCTCGGCTTTTGACAATGCCAGCAGTGATGGTACTGCACCCCCGATGTTGCGGGGAAGCCACCTGGATGGCATGGTGGCGCGGCGAAGGCGCTTGAGGACCAGTGGCTCTGCTAGGTGCAGCGGCTTGGTCGACTCGCCCAGGGGAAGGCACACGCACAACGGCCACTTCCGTGAGAGGGGCGGCCGGAGGGCGGCGGTTCGCCCCAGGCCAAATGCCATCACTGCGGTTGTGCCCATTGGCAAGAGGAGGAGGTGTGGACAGAGTAGCACCTCCACACGTACCTCGTGGAGTGCGGCCATCGGGGTGTTGCTGATGTCGCGCTCCTCCTGTGCCTTGTACTTCTACTTCGGCAGCGGGGGAAATAGTAACGGTGCCGCCTACTCCGACCAAATCCCCAGCGGTGTCCACATCCTCGCATGCCTCCGCACCTCCCATAGCGTTGGCAGCTGCGGGTGGTGGAGCCTTTGAGGTGGACGGTGGACCCGAAACACCGGACTTCTTCTTGGGCGCCATGGCTGATGGCGCCGTCGAAGATGAAGATGGTGATGAAGATGACGTGCTATGCAAGCTTTCAGTTTCGCGCAAGCGATCCCCCTACTTGGCGTGCCAAAGATGTCGCGAGAAACCACTACCACCTATGGGACCAAGGGGCCCCTTGCTGGTTCGGCAGGGGGGTGTCACTTTGCACAAAGAGTAAAGGAGCGTGGGGCAGTGCGGTAGGGATCACACAAGCAATTTTACCTAGGTTAGGGCCGTTGCAAGGCATAAAACTCTACTCCTGCTTTGGTGGATTGATGGTGGAATAATGGTGTTGGAGCTTATAGTACACTTGCCTTGCATGGGCGACAACGGCTACGCGCGTATGGGTGTCTAACTTTCCAGCCTCGCGAACCCTTTCTATGGTTGCCATCGGTGCTTATTTGTATAGGATAGACGCTTAAGGGAGGTGCTTAGAGAAATAAACCAGGCTTTCCTTAAGCACTGGTGCTTATTTGTACAGGATAGACGCTTAACTAAGCGTCTCTCCTGTAGAAATAGACACCGGTGCTTCAGAAAAACTCGGTTTATTTTTCTAAGTACCTCCCTAAGCATATCCCATTGTACAAGGCCTTATAGGTTAAGGGGTCACCACAATGGCAAATCAGTCATTATGCACTGATAAGATAGCAAACAGTGCTATCATACCTAACTCTACAGGCTGACAGAGCGCATTAAATGCACCACTCAACGTCACATCATTACTTGCCCAGCAAGCCTTGCCGGGCTTGTTTTTCCATCTCCACGCCTGCTTGTTCGACACGTCGTGAGACGGGTGTCTTCTGTAGGTTTTCCTATAGAAAGAGGCTGTCATATGGCGAATGGCTGCCACTTAATCACTTTGCGGTTTGACACCGCACTGATCAACGATGTGGGTCGTGGGGGTGTGGGTGATGAGGTGTTTCTTGCCTCCGTGAGTCCCAGCAGGCCCTGCCGTGACATCTTGGTCGCTTTCTTATGAGGGTTGCTCTGCCCTTGCCAAGCCTGTTTGCCCAGCAAGGGAGGCTTTTCTCCTGGTGGTATCTTGCTTCTCTGTCTTGATCTTGGTCCTCTTGTTCTGCATGCTGGTCCTTCCAGGATCTTGTTTTATTGTACTCTAGCGTGGCTTGATGCCATAATCTTGTTCCCATGCCTGTGCTGAGTCAGGGCAACATACACAGGGTCCATTTCACTGACATTATTTTCTTTTTCCCACACAAGACTGCAACATCTCTAATAATCCCAAGTGGTGTGATGGTGTCTCTATTAGCAAGTTTAATAGTAACATCTATGTCTTCTATCTCAGTGGGTGCTATGTCAATCATAATTTCTTGATATAAAGTAAAAGGAATAGCACTCATGCTAGCACCTATGTCACATAAACCATGATAACAGTGATCTCCTATCTTAACTGAGGCAACAGGCATGCCAATAACAGGTCTATGTTTATCTTTTTCATCGGGTTGGCAATTCTAGCAGCTTCATCACAAAAGTAAATAACATGCCCAT
This sequence comes from Triticum aestivum, assembly GCF_018294505.1. Lineage (NCBI taxonomy): Eukaryota > Viridiplantae > Streptophyta > Magnoliopsida > Poales > Poaceae > Triticum > Triticum aestivum. Next base: position 104,453,143 of record NC_057813.1, read on the forward strand.
CTATGTTTTCAACTAGGAGATCTTTAACAATAGCAACACTAGGTTCTACCTTGATTTGTTCAGCTGGTTTTGGTATTCTAATATAACTTTTATTGACCACAGTTGAAACCATAGCATGTTCCTTCATCCTAACAGGGAAAGGTGGTTTCTCGATAAAATCAGTAGGACCAACTGGATCAATATTGTAAATAATAGTTTCCTCTTTAGCAACCACTGGTTCTTTAATTTCTTCTTTAATAGGGGGATGATATTTAAAACACTTCTCCTTAGGGAGATCAACATGAGTAGTAAAAGATTCACAAAAGGAGGCTACTATCTCAGAGTCAAGTCTAGTGCTAAACTTTTGAAAAGCATCGGTATTCATAAAAGATTCAACACAATCAAACTCAAGCTTAATACCTAACTCTTTACCTTCAACGACTTCCCAATATTCAGAGTTGTGTTTAATTCTTTCTAAAAGATCCCACTGGAATTCAATACTCTTCTTCATAAAGGAACCAGTACAAGATGTATCCACTACAAAAGAAATACAGTTCCATGATGATACGTGTTTGTCATAGTAGGTCGCGTTTTTTGTCATGCATGTACATCCATGAAAAATTTATGACAGAATCAAGATAGGCATACCTGTGCTGTCGTAGAAGTGTTCCATGATATTACCAAAATTATCATCACGGAAGTGTCCTCTTCCATGATGATAAATCGCGCGTCACAGAAGTGCTTTCGTCAAGGGTGACCGACACGTGGCATCCACTGTAACGGAACACCGTTAAGCTATCGGGGCGGATTCTGGATCCAATAACCCGTTAACAGCCACGACCAATGCCGATTTTCCACATGTAAAATTCTCATTGGCTGACGGATCCACGTGTCAGCTCCATGTTGGCACAGGTGTCACTCATCCAACGGTCGAGATGGGCCTATGATATGTTGACACGTGGACCGGCCCAAAAGTGGCCCACAAAGTTTAAATTGGTCGGCCCAACCAAAGGACCATAAGATTTAGCGGACCATAATGGGCCGGCCCAGCTAAAGGCCCACAAAATTTAGCGGACCATAATGGGCTGACCCAGCTAAAGGCCCACAAGATTTTGCGGACCACAATGGGCCGACCCAGCTAAAGGCCCACAAGATTCTGCAGACCATAATGGGTCAGCCCAGCTAAAGGCCCAACATTCTCTGTCAAATCGGCCCGTCAACGGCCTGGTCTAAACTTGTCATCAATGCGGCCCATGGTCACTTCTGGCCCGTTAACAGTCCGCTAAGTAATTGGGCTGAATTACGGCCTGGTGTATTTCCGGCCTGTTAAAGGTCCGGCTTCATTTGGGCCCATTTACAGGCCATCAAAACATTTGTCCCATAAACGACCGTGAAGGATTTGGGTCATATTCGGCCATGTCTCTCATTCGCCCTATTAGAGGCCCACTATAGATTTGGGCCACTTTCGGCCTGTTGTCATTTTCAGCATGTTAACGCCGGACGTAAAGCATGGGCCATATGTGGCCCGATGTCATATCTGGACCATTAACAACCCATATAAAAATGATGATAATCTAGCCCGACCGAAGTTCCGGCCTGTTAAAGGCCCGTGTATTAGGTCGGCACATTTACGGCCCGTCCGAATTTCGGCCTGTCAAATATCCGCATCGTAAATGGGCCACCATTTCGGCCTGCTAAGTCCGGTGGGTTATTTCGCACAATCAGGGCCCAATCTCACTTTCGATCTATTAAAGGCCCAGGTTTTTTATGGGCTCAAGGTATTTACACGTGTAAACGGTCTATTTTTACCGAGGGCCCAGATTATGTTTAGGCCTATTAAAGGCCCACTATGGGCACATGCCTACCAGAAAAATTTGAAAGCTTATGCTAATTTATGCCCAGATATTTGTAGTAGGCTACATGCCAATTTCGGCTTGTAATCGTTTTTAGCCCAATTGGAATGGGCCCGATGAATGTTGGCATGTTGGGCTCCTACGAAGCTTTCGGCCGAATACATTACTAAGATAAATCTACACTACACAAAAATAGCGTCGTAATTACTGCAGCCTGTGGCAGCATCATAAATGTTGTATCACAACAAAATAAATTCCAATCATACAACAAAAGTCCCGTTGGCATAAAGTTTACAGTCCTTCCAGATAAAAGCACCATCAGATGTATAGAAGCACAAATCATTTGACCTGAGTGCTAATGTTTCAGGCTGTAGAATCTGATGGAGCAGCACGATCTCCCCCTTTTTCCACCATTTCTCTTTAACAACGAAGCGAATGTCTGATAGTCTGGTTTCAAAACCATTCATATCTTGACGACATTTCTCAACCACTATTCTTGTTTCCAAAACAACGTCCATTAGGGATTGGACTTGTATCTGGAGCGCAGATATATCACTCTCTCTAGGAGGAAGATTTTGTTAAGTAGGCGATTTGGACGAGGTTACCTTGACAACCAACCTAGAATTACGCAGGAAGGTGCTTCTTGCACTGTTAGTGGAGAGATACTGACGCACTGCAACAAGAGGTGACATTGTGCCTGTTATAGCCTTGTCACCTTCAGGTGGTTGTGGCTGCTCAATCATTTGTTCCATAGCTTCCTAAAAGTTCGATCTTGTAGATTAGTGTACCAGATAAGTTACTAATGAGACAAAAACAAACAAAGTAGGTTAAACGTTTATACATAACTTATTTTGGTTAACTACTGTAATACATTAGCATGTATTGTAGTGCCAACTACATAATAAAATCACTTTCGGAACATATGTCCATGTAGCATGCCTACTGTATTGTCTATTTCCTCACATTCGTTGACATCTAAGGATAAAGAGACATGGTTTAAAGTAGGATGAACATAGTATGAAATCATTCATATCATGGGCAAACAGATATAAAACAAATAGGCTATTTTATCATTGTGTGTGCACGTGAACATAACAACTAGATTACAGATCAAGACCAAAAGAATATCCTTCATATCTTTTAAACCATGTAAGGTGAAATGATACGTTAAGACAACTGTGTATAAAAGTGAATAGAGTAACTGACATTTGCTGCAAATATACCTAGCCAAACCTCGGGTCGGGCCGGGCTTCGGGCCGAGCCTAGCCAAGCCCGACAGAAAAAACCCAGGCCCGGGCCCGGCCCGGCCCGGCCATCGGGCTTGTGTTTCTGGGCCTGAGCCCGGTCCGAACACCTAAAAGCCCGTCGGGCTTCGGGCCGGCCTGTCCTGACCTTCAGAAAACTACAAAGCGACTGGCCCAGGCCTGGGTCGGCCCGGCTGTCGGGCTCAAAAACTAGGCCCGAGCCCGGCCCGGGGGCAGCGTCGGGCCGGGCCGGGCCAGGCTTTTTTGGGACGGGTCGGGCCGGGCTTCCCATGGCCAGGACTAGCTGCAAACCAAGTAGTTAAATTAACACATCACAGTACCAATCAGTTCAAGGCAGGAGGAGTAAGGACTTACAACAGCGGCTTGAGCTGGTGTGCTCATGCCCTTCATCTTGCTGGTGTGGCAATGCTTGAAGATTTGCACTGCATTCGGTTCAGGTTCTTTTTGGTCCGCACGGGCTTTCCTCTGTATTCGGAACAAGTCAATATAGATACGATAATATGGCACAATAAAAAGAAGGAGGTAGCAGCTATTTACAAGAGCCTCGCAGTGTGCAATATAGCTACGAGATCTTGTTGTCTGTTGGAATTTCACTTTAGAACGGTTGGTTTTGTTCTTCAAACAATTAGCCTAGAAGAAGATACACTTGTAAGTTCAATATGTGGTCTGATCAAATACATATAGCCTACCTGATACTTTGGATCAGACTAGTGTTTAACGAGGGTTGTCCAGTCTTCATCTGTAATATATTCCACCTGAGATGTTTGGGCGATTTCATTGTTAGACTTGCCTTCAAAGTGAGATTTTCTAAGGTGGTACCGATACTGTCGCAGAGCAGACTGAAAAACATGAGTGCATGCTTGTTTAGTTGCATCATCTTTCGGATCCAACTTGAACCTCATCTGTTGAAAAAAGAATGTGAGTCTTATTAGGAGGAAGCTAGAAAGTATGGGACAGAGCAAGACAATATTACTAATTGCGATGAATAACATTACTTACGGATAAATGGTCAAGGAAGGTGTTAAACTGGGTATTGTCTTTCTCATTCCTGTACTAGATCCACGTTGGGAGGATACGCGCATGACACCTAACGGCAACGGCTGCCTCTGATACTAACTTGGCTGACTCTATAGCATCATGTGGGCTTTTTAAACCTGACTCAAAATGGATCTCCATTCTTCCTCCTTTAGATTTTGTTAATCTATCAAGCATTATCCCTGATGTTTGTTCCCGCTTGCGCCGTGGTGCTAGTTCAACAACGAATATGGAAAGTGTTAGTGTATATCAAACTGTGAGAGTACATATAAAGGAGCATGCAACTGCAACTTGACTCGGTCAGGTACCATCTTGGTGTTGATGCTCATGGGGTTCATCTGATCTTGCCAAGTCTTGTTGTGTCAGCAGTGCTTCGGAAGTAGTGTTAGGTGTGAAGGCAGCTCGGGAACTGGTCAGTTCCGGAGCAAACGAATGAGTAACTGGTTGAGATGCTAGTACAGTTGAAGCGGATGCTGCAGCTGGTGGAGCAGGTGATACTGTGTTTGTAGATTTAGCCGGTGGACTTGGACCTTCTACTGCACTATAAGTACTAGCAGAATCTCAACTGCAGAACCTTTTCCGTTTCACCCAACGAGTAACAACACTCCCTACTATATTATTTTCCTTGCTCTTTTTTGACTTTGCCATGTCAAGCTGTACCCACAACACAAAAGAATAAAATCACTCTTCAGAACTCATTGATGCATGATACAGACAAGCAATACTTTGATGTAAGACAACCGTATGAGGGTGGAATATGTAAGAAAAACAGGACGGCATGACATATTCACAGCTACGATGTGCAAACTATGCAGAAGGATTTTCAAGAAAATAGAAGTAATGCAAGCTAGACACCATATGAAAGATGCAACCAATATTACTCTGCCAAGTTAAAAGTGTCTTGTCATAAGTGGCAATTCAAAAAATTAGAAGCAGTACAACGTAGAAATCAATGCAAGATGCAACCACTATCAAACTGCCATGTTAAAAGCGTCCAATCATGAGTTACTGATGCGGGATACACAACAACAGTACTTTGATGTAAGAACATGGTATGATACATAGATGTAGTGTATTCTAGACACAGAAAGCCATGCCATATGCACATGTATAACGTATAAACTCAGCAGGTGGAATTTAATCAAAATAGAAGAAATACAGGCTAGACAACATATGCAACATGAAACCAATTATCACACTGTCAACTGAGAGCAGGCACCTGCGATGGTGGAATGAGGGAGATGAACTCATCATGTAGACTTGGGACTTCAACTTCATTAGCAGTAGAAGTGGCAAATCTAGAGAGTCTCTGTTTGCATCGGTGCGGAGTACCACCAACATCCCCTAACTTACACTTTTCCTTCCTATTTTCTGATATTGCCTTATGAAGTCAAAACCACAAGAAGTTGAATAAAATTAGCTCTGCATAACTGGTTGATGCATGATACAGACGAACACTACTTTGATGTAAGGCAAGCGCAGGATAGGATGATGGAATATATACAAAAAAAGACAGCGTTTCATATTCACACGTACGATAGGAGGTTGGGATATGTATGAAAAAACAGTAAGCGGAAGGCATTTCAACAAAATTAGAAGAAATGAAACCTAGGCACCATATGAACATGCAACCAATATCACTCTATCAGGTAAAAAGTGTCTCGTCGTAAGTGCCATTTCAAGAAATTATAAGCAGTACAAGCTAGAAGACAATGCAAGATGCAACCTACATCACAGTCCCAAGTTAAATGTGTCTTATGGGTAAGTGATCGTTGCAGGTAAAAGTTGTAAGCTACGCAGATGCTATTCTATATAATCAGAAGCAATACAAACTAGACATCATACGGAAAACGCAACCACGTATAACAGTTCCAAGTAAGAGCAAGCACCTGTGATGGTGGAGTAGGGGAGATGTGCTCATCATGTACACGTATGTTCTAGAAACAGGAACACATGTCATATTCACAGGCATTATGTGTAAAGTAAGCAGATGCAATTCAAGTTAGAAGCAATACAAGCTAGACATCATACGCAACATGCAACCACATATAATAGTGTCAAGTTAGAGCAAGCACCTGTGATGGTGGAGTAGGGGAGATGTGCTCGTCATCTACACAGCTACGTTGACTGTCCACCTTGTGTTGTCATGCGAATCCTGTTGGGAGGATGGCGGAGTAGAATCTTTAGAGACCCCCTGTTTGAGTTGTTCCGAAGGACCACCATCATCCACTCCCAGACTAATTTCCTTAAGCTGTAATGATTTTGCATTGTGAAGTCAAACCGATAAGAAAAAGGAATAAAATTCTCTCTTCAGAACTCATTCATGCATGACACTGATGAACACTACTCGGATGAAAGGCAAACACATGATGCGAGGATGGAATATGTATGAAAAATGGACGGCTTGACATATTCACACCTATGATGTGGTAACTAAGTAGAAGGCACTTCAAGAAATTAGAAACACTACAAGAAACCATATGGAAGGTGCAATCAATATCACTCTGCCAAGTTAAAACTGTCTCGTCATAGGTGGCGTTCATCAAACTAGAAGCAATACATGCTAGAAATCATATTCAAGACGCAAACCAATATCACACTGCCAACTTAAAGGTGTCCCATCATAAGTGACTGATGCAGGATACACAAGAAGAGTAGTTTCATGTAAGAACATGGTGTGACAGACAGATATAGTATGTACCAAAACTAGGAAAGCGTGTCATATTCACATGTATCATGTGTAAGCTAAGCAGATGCAATTTACACTAATTAGGAGCAATACGAGCTAGACACCATATGCAACATGCAACCAGATATCACATTGCCAAGTTAGAGCAAGCACCTTGGATGGTGGAGTAGGGGAGCGGAGACTTGGACCATGTAATGCACTATCAGTACAAGGAGAATCGGTACAGATGCTTCGTTTACATTGCTACAAAGGACCACCATCATCGCCTTCCTTACACTTTTCCTTCCTCTTTCTCGATTTTGCATTGTCAAGTCAAACCCACAAGAAAAAGGAATAAAATTTGCTCTTCAGAACTTATTGATGCATGATACTGACGAATACTACTTTCATATAAGGCAGCCGCATGATAGGAGGATGGAATATGTATGAAAAACAGGATGGCATGACATATTGACATCTATGATGTATAAAGTGTAAACTAAGCACAAGGTGCTTGAACTTGTTAGAATCGATGCAAGCTAGAAACCATATGAATGATGAAACCAATATCACTCTGCCAAATTAAATGGGTGCCCTAACAAATGTATTTGACCAAATTAGAAGCAATACATGGCAACAGGCTAGAAATAATATGCAATATGCAACGAATAAAGGTGACTCATCGTAAGTGGTTGATGCAGGATACAGAAGAGAGGTAGTTTCATGTAAGAACAAGGTTAACACATAGATGTAGTGTGTACCAAAAATAGGAAGGCATGTCATATTCACAGGTATAGTGTGTAAACTAAGCAGATGCAATTTACCCTAATTAGAAGCATTAGAATCTAGACACCGTATGCAGCATGCAACCACATATCACACTGCGAAGTTGGAACAAGCACCTGTGATGGTGGTGTAGGGGAAGTGCTGTCTTCAGGTACAAAGCAACATTCAATATCTTCATTTAGGCTTGTTGTTTCTTGAGAATCATGTGGAGAGGATGAAATTGCATTCTTTATAAGAGTATTGCGTCTCATATTAACCCACACACGTGACTGTCTCATCATAAGCGATAGACGCAGGATACACAAGAACAGTAGTTTGATGTAAGAACATGGTGTGATAGGTAGATGAAGTATGTACCAAAAACAGGAAGGCGTGTCATATTCACATGTATAATGTGTAAGCTAAGGAGATGCAATTTAACAAATTAGGAGCATGGATGAGGGATACACAAGAAAAGTAGTTTGATGTAAGAACATGGTTAATAGAAAGACGTAGTATGTACCAAAAATAGGAAGGAATGTCATATTCACAGGTATAATGTGTTAACTAAGCAGATGCAATTTACCCTAATTAGAAGCATTACAAGGTAGACACCATATGCAACATGCAACCACATATCACACTGCCAAGTAAGAGCAAGCACCTGCGATGGTGGTGTGGGGGAATTGCGGTGATCAACTAGAGAGATACGTTGACTATCTTCATTTAGCCTTGCTGTTTCTTGAGAATCATGTGGGGAGGATGACACTGCATTCTTTAAACGAGTAGGGCATCTCACAGTAACCCACCCGGGTGACTGTCTCATCATAAGTGATTGACAAGGGATACAAAATAGCATTAGTTTGATGTATGAACATGGTTAATAGACATATGTAGTATGTGTCAAAAACAGGAAGGCATGTCACTATCAAAGGTATAATGTGTAAAGTAAGCAGATGCAATTTAACCAAATTGGAAGCAATACAAGCAAGACACCATATGCAACATGCAACCACATTTGACAGCGCGAAGTTAAAGCAAGCACCTGGGATGGTTGTGTGTGGCAATGGAGATCATCAACTGCAGAGCTACGTTTACTGTCTCCAACTGCTGACACTGCACCCATTAGAGCGATGAAACGCTTAGTGCTTATCTTCGAATTACACTGGAGCGACTTCTAACTTTTCTTTTCTGCATTCATCAACATTGCGTCGGAGTCCGAAATACCCATGCATAAAAAAACAATAGTGTGAGTATGGGTGAAATGTGTGCACAATTAGTATAGTGTAAAGGTAGCAGATAGCAGGTCGGTGAGAAATAAATGACGGGAGACATATGATAGCTCTACAACATGCATGGCACACTCAATTACTACATGATTCTATGAAAATAACAGTCGACTGAAAGCAAATAGGTCAGTCCATTTTTTCTGCACCGTCCGATGTACAAAGAACGGGCAGATCGCCTTCATCTACCTCCAGCCAGTCAGTGTTGATGATCTTCCTCGAAACGCTAGCAACCACCGGCCCACTATTCCTCCCCTGCCTGCGCCCTCCCTTCGACCTCACCGCACCGCTGTGCTTGGCACCGCCCCCACGGCCATCCATTCAAGCCCCGCCGACCTCCAAATCGGGCACAAGCACCTCCTGCGCCCCACACCCCTATGATAGACACTGATGCGCCCCTTCCTCGGGGAACAGGCGGACTAGGTGCTCCGCGCGCCTAAGCGGGTGCTGGTTGTTTTAATTGCGGTTCGACTGACCCTGAATTGAAATCCAGACGGGTTACTGACCTCTAGCAAAGGTGAAATAGTAAAAGGGAGGAAACCTTGTGCATTTCGTATCACAAAGAAGATTCAGTAAGCAGCGCTCAACTAGTTTGTTTCGTGGGATGAATACTTTGTGAACGGAGACGTAAGATTTGCACGAATAAGGGAAGAGGAGTACCTCTTTCTGCTGGCAGTGCTGTGTCCTCCTTCTGTTTTTCCGACGATCTTGTTGTACGCCGGAAACCAGAAGTTGTTGAGGACGGTGCAGCCTTGGACGAACCCATGGCCAAGTTGTTGAGTGTGGTGCGGTGGTCGTCTGTCGGCGGCGGGGAAGCAGATCCGAGGCGGCGAACGACGGCGTTGCGAGAACAGCTCCGGTGCGGTGGACGGTTGCGACAGTGGAGCCACAGCAGTGAGGCGCAGGACGGCGTGGTCGGAGTGGTTCTAGTATGAAGCACGTCGGCGTCGGCATCGTGGAGGCAGCTCTGCCTCGGCTTCAGCTGCTAAGTCCTTAAGGGCGTTGCGGTTGCGGTTGCATTGGACGACGATGTCGGGGTACCGGCTCCGGCACGATGGAGGAGGGCGGCGGTGGATTGGCCGCTATGGGGTGGAGGACGGAGGAGGCTGGGGTTTCGCGGCTGGTGGAGAGGGCGTTTTCGCGCCCATGGAGTATGAATGGGGAAACGGAGGGAGGCGGGGAACTAAGGGGGAACAATGTTTTGGTTTGAGACGCGCTTCTTTGAAATTTGGGGAAAGTTACAAACTTTGCCCCCATCTAAAATTTCGGACATATTGCGGGTTGGGGGTAGGATAGTCATGTCAGGTGTCCCAAATGTGGGCGGAATAGATTTCAGCCGAGCGCATGGGTGTTTACGCGCCCATGGCGTATGAATGCTTATTGGAGGCGGTTGAAACTGGCGTCTTGGTGAAGTTACAAACCTACCCCGGTTTAGACCTTTCGACATCGGGCCGATAGGCTCCACAGGCAAGAGTTAGGACAGTAATTCCCTACCACCAAAACATTAGTCTCGCACGGTTTCGGGTGACCAGAGGCCTATTTGGTGCTTCGTTCAATATTTGGGAGCAGAAGCATTAACGTTTTTCGATTCTCTTGAATTGAACTTTCAGGATTTGTCAAACTTCACAAATCTTTACTATTGAAAATCCTAAAGCTATGATTATTTTGGAATGGAGGGGGTACATTTTAATATACATTGTACACGAGTATATATTAAAAAATATGCAACTTACCTCAGTTCATGCATGGTTCCAGGTATAATCTCCTTGGATGCAAAAAAAAGTTAGATATGCGTATGAATATATATAGCATGTTCAAACTCGCAACAAAGATTGATGCCCCCTTTTACATCTGATTTACAAATGGCATTATCTCGGGTTCAAATAGATGAATGCACTTCCTATGAATTTGAATATTCGAAACCCCCTTTATGTTGAATTCGACATGTATTTTATTTCGTAGCTAGCAATTTGGAATGTATCCATGCAAGTGACAAATGTATAAAGTGCTTCACACTAACAACATGGAGTGCACTAATTAATGTTTATATATTAATTGCAAAAGCATCCATTGCCTGCATTTCAAACTGCTCTCACTCTATGGATCGATAATATGAAATAAACACATGCACATGCTAGAATTCAATAGAGTATGGGTGTCTGATAGACCGATTTTCGTCCATACGCAAATTTGCAAAATTCATGATCTCATCCAAATATAATAATGCCATTTATATTTTAATTTAATGCGTAGAACCACCTTTTACACATAGATGCACTATGCCTCCCCCCGTTCTCACAAATGCATTATATATCTCTCTATCTAACGCATAAGTGCAGACACTTTATATGCGTCGGCATTTCTCTTTTCCACATGCTCACAATATCTCTCAGGGTGTCGGGTGTCTCATGCACATGCTCTCTCTGTTTCTCTCTCTCTCTTTCTGACTACTATGTACCACTCTTTTCACTAATCTCAGTTGGAGAACACTATTTCTCTCACATGCATATATACACATGCACGGTCTCTACTAGCCCTCTATACGCACATATATGTGCCTACGTGTCTCCCGCATGCACATT
>NC_057813.1:104465026-104466496 GCF_018294505.1 Triticum aestivum
CGACACACCTCTCTAATAGTAGTTGGCAGATATGATTTCATCATATCATTCGGTAGGATATCCCTGGCTGTTAGGCTAGATGGTAATACGAGGCAAAGTTTTACCCTAGTTCGGATCGGACCCTTGCAGTTGAAGAAAGAGCCTACTCCTGGTACTGTATATTAGTGATAAGGGTGTGTACAAAGTACACATGAATACCAGGCATTGAGCGTGTGTGTATACTATCGACGAACTAGCCCCCAAGCTTGTATAACATACTAAGGGCCTAGGGTTACAAATCATATATAGTCGGCTTATCACCAGTGGGGATAGAGTCCTCCGCGACTCTGGTAGCTTCGTGTTGTATGCCGAGTCCTCCACATGGGTCTCCGTATAACACGTCTCGGTCCAATCTATATGTGGCGCAGGATGGAACCGACCCATGAGTCTTCATGTTGACCCACCACAACTAGAAATGATGTGCCCACCACACCACACACGCAATCGTCCACTAAGAAAATAAGCATATACAATAGTACAATGGTATCTAGCTTAGGATACGTCTCCTTATTTTTTTGATGACACTGGCGGACTTTGCATTTGATGCGTGCTCCGTATTTTGCTGACGACACTTACGGTCATTGTATTTGAAGCGAAAGCACGATATGGTCACTAGACTTCAGAATAAGCTCATCATGGTCACCACATACATTTTGTCGTGCTAACCAGCATGTGGTTGGATGGTTAGAGGATAGTGGTTTCTTGAGCCCACCAAGGTTAAAGTCCCGGTGCTCGCATTTATCTTGTGTTAATTTCAGTATTTTCCGACGATGTACGTTCAGTGGGAGGAGACGTTCCACTCGACTACGAGGCACCTATGGTGACTTCGTAAAATCTCAAGATCATATATGCTGGCCCACTCTCTCGAAGGTGCTCATAGGGGTATGGTTCGCGCGTGTGCGCCTATAGTGGTGAGTGCTTGCGCGTATATATGAGCCCTTGCGTCTGTACCATGTTAAACAAATACATGTCATGATTATACTGTCACTGGCTCACTCGTACAACTCCGTATTTTGTAGATGACACAATCAGTTGACCAGTAAAACGGCACAACTAGTGTTGCACCATCGGGGCGCGTAACCATGGGGCCCACCTGTCAGCCCGTATATGAAAGAAAGAAATGGTAGTTTGAGTTTGTACTGTGTTAATAAAATAGGACTACATTTTAGGGTGATCATACGGTCACTGGCTCACCATACAGCTCCGTAATTTGTTGATAACACGATCAATTGACCAGTCAAATGGTCCACATTCAGTAGCGCATATTACCATAGGGCTCACCCGTCAGCGCGTATATGAAGGACGAAAATGGTAATAAACTAGTGGTCGGTGGGTATTCGAAGTCGTGAGACCTCCGGTTCGTAGTTATCGGCGGTTGGGTGGGCGTTCATTGCGCGCTGGGGTGGGGATCCCTGGAGAAAAAGCTCGGCG
>NC_057813.1:104466623-104490485 GCF_018294505.1 Triticum aestivum
ACCGGCGGTGGGGAGTGGTTTCGGGCAGGGTGGGCCGGCCACGGGCGGCGGGGGCGGGCGGTTCGGCCAGTGGTGGCTGGCAGCTCAGGCGGTGTGGAGTTTGATGATAAACTAGAGGGCCTTGATTTCGTATCCAATGGCTGGAAAATCTAATGACAAGAGATGAAAAATTCAGTCGACTGACATGTAGCCTCACCCCGCACGTACACATGCACGCACGCAAGACAAGCACGCATGTAGGTGTGCAAAACTGACACGTACACATAACGTACACACGCACGCATGCTGGCGTGCAGCATTGACACGTAGACATGCACTCACGAACACACGCACGTACGCACCCATGCATGCAACACTGAAATGCACCCTTGCACGCATGCAACACTCGGACGCTTGCATGCACACGGCACACAATGCAAGACACACGCTCAACCTATACGGGCATGCACCCTTTGTTAAGGACATGGATTGTTATGGGTATTAATCAATCTTATCTGTGATAAGCAGAACATTGATGTTTGCTTCGGTCTTTATGAATAACAACGTATCGAACGGGCTATCAACATAGTAGGCTTAACTACATGAAAAAGATGATGTCACACTCAATGAACAATCATCGGTGTATGAAATGCCCACTTCTGACCTCCCTGGCCCACCAAAGGTTCCTCTACTGTGCGCTGCCTGTGTTGGGTCACTGACATGCAGGCCATGCACCCAAAGAGCCCACACATCAGTGGAAGAATGGCGCGGTGTCCTAGGTCAGAGTCGAGGGCGCCACTTGTGGGACGCCCGGCTGAACACGCCTCCATGCCGCATTCAAACGCCTCCATGAAACCCGCCCGTGTGGAAGCCGAGAAACCCACACTGGACACACGTCCGTTCATGACCGGGCCGACGTTAAACGCAACGCCGGCCGAGCTCCTCCCGTCCGCCATCTATTTAATCTTCTATTTAAACGAGGCCAAACGCCAGCCACGAATCGCACACCTCCGCCGCTCCCCTATCTCCTCCACCATTTGGTCCACTCTTACAATGGCTTACGAAGAGTAGTTATTCCGCATCCAAGCCGGCTAGGTAGCCCGCCGGATACGAGCTATGCAGCTCGCTGATCCACCTCCCTCCCCTCGCCCGACAGAACCAGGTTCCGCCCCAAGCCGGCGCGCGGTTCAACAACTCGCCGCTCCAGGCCAGCTCGACGATGAGCGGCGCACGGGCGTCGTTGCTGCCGTCCACGCCGCCGCCTCATACCGCGTCTCCCGTTTCTGTGGCCGAGACTCCCATGCTGGCGGCCGCGCCATGCAAGCAGCGACAGAAGCCGGGTGCACGGAGATCGACGAGTCGGTGGCTAGCGCCTCCGTGTCCGCCGCCATCATCGAGGAGAAGTAGAACATGGGAGGCCGCCGCTGCCTGGGTCCCATGAAGGCCACCGCGGAGGCGACGCCAGCGTACAGGAGGTGTCTTGCAGGATCCTTTTGTTGCGAGGACCTTCATCGACCCCGCATGGATCCACTAAAGAGGGGAATGTTAGGATGAACTCGAGCCGGTGCCGGCCATGGCGAAGTAGTGGCCGGTGATGAACTCGAACCGGTGTCAGCCACCATCATCTTTGGCACTAGCCAATGATATCAGTTGGGCAGTGGGGAAGCAAACCGTCCTTTGCGCTGAAGCATATACCTCCGGGGCTCCCAGCAGTCCGGTGATCGTGCTGCCGGACATGAGGAACACAAATCAATCGACGGGCGACCATTTAGGCCAGCTATTATATACATGTGTTGTCCAGAACTAGCACCGCTTAGTTCATTTGAATGTAATGAAATCCGTCATGTTTGTGTGAAAATCCAGTATTTTATATGATTTCCGTCATTGTTTATATGAAATATCAGTTTGTCTACGTGTTTGCCTGGATTTCGTCCGGTTGGTTGAGTTGCTGTCATAATGTGTGCGGCTACGGTTCGATGGCGTAATTTGCGGGTCGCTGGTCGGTCTGCGGGCGGCTCGGGCGGTGTTGTGGGACAAAAAAACACAGCTCGTGCGAGATCGTCTCCAACGTGTGCGCTGGAGGATGCATGACAACATGAGCACCCGAGCCATTCCTCGTTCATCGGTGGCAAAGGCACCGGTGGACAAAAGGGTCGCCAATATTTTGGCTACCCCGGGCAAGATCCAAACGGCCCCTCCCAACAGATTCATATCCCTCGTTCACCGTGGAATTTTTCCATGTGTTGTTTTCATGGACTAGCAAGATGCCTGTGCATTGCACGGAACATCAAGATGCAATTTTTTTACAAACTCCCGCATGCATGCAAGGGATAATTAATGTCCTCCTTTGCTAGTACCAGGAGGCAAACACCATTAATGTTGCATCGATTAGTGTTAGTGGCCTTGTATATCTGCAAATTGTAATTTTGATAGCGGCCCCTTGTATATAAAAATGGAGGGAGAAATATGAGAGATAAGGTGAGGAGGAGTGGCGCGTGGTGCCGTGGTGGTGACTGGTGGTCGGACTGGCGGAGGCATGGGGATGGACGGCGCATTATGTCTAGGTTTGTATCTCTCTCACACACACCCACATAGGTGGGAGACGTGCACGAAGAGAAGAGGTGCACGCACGGCGCACATACTCCCATCTCTTTCCCAACCACACCCGCGCGGGTACTCGGTGGAGCTCATTTCTGTACGAAAAAGGAAGCCCACGTGGTAATTTGGCACATGTACTAGTTGTCCACTTGGTGGAGGGAGGATCGTCTACCATGGGTGAACAAACAAATTGCGACTTGACACATTATGTTAAATTAAAAAAAAGAGGCAAACCATGTGGGGCCTACCTTAGAGGCAAGGCTCTATACACTGGATTACTTTTGAGGTGTCCTGTCAACTCGCAGAACGAGGAGAAACTTGCTTAGTACACCGTCTTCCCCGCCCACGGGCGCAGTGGCTCGCAGGATGAGGTGAAGCTTACTACTACTGTATGCCTTTACGCCCGCTCCCTCGCCCACGCGCGCGGTGGCTCGCAGCACGAGGAGAAAATTTTACTACTCCCTCGGTTTACTCCTCGTCCCTACTACGTATGTACTTTGGTTAGTACTCCCTCCATTTACTTATACAAGGCCACTATAAAAAAAATACATTTTGCATCTATACAAGGCCACAAATAGTAATCGAGCCTTTCCAGTTTATGGCTCAATTCCAAAATCTCTCCAATCAAGGTAGACGGTGAGTGGTCGAATTAATTTCATAATTTGCACAGTACGCTCATTTTTCTCAAGAAGTTATGTTTACGGAGGCATTAATTAGAACAAATGCATGAATGACCATTAAATTTCCATGAACTTGTACCTGCATTGGTTAGTTTCCTCTTGACACTGCTTGCGTCAGGTGATCTAACGCACCTTGAAATCCAACATGTAATGGTACTACTACTAGTATAGTAGAACTGAGACTTATCAAACGGAAACACGAATGCTTTTTAGATGAGCCCTATAAACCCTAGTGGGTACATACTCCATAAAAACATCTTTTTCCAAAACTAAGTCGCTCCCTTTCATGAATTCTGTAGTATACTCCTCCATCGATGCTCCCTTTCATGAATTCTGTACTTCCTGTCGCTGACATGTGGGACATATAGCAACCGGGTCGACGTGTCAAGCACCAAATAACAGTGCAGAACAGCAGGGGGGACACACCCCACTCGTGCCGGCCCAGTAGTAGAAATGAGCAATGAGATGTCAAATCACAATGCCGCACCTTCCCAGACGGACGGAGCAACCATTATTTCACACTTCGGTTCGACATCATCTCAAACCACGTACTAGTATTGCTTCTGCCTCAAGAGGGACACGCGCATCGCCTTGGTACATCATGACAAGTGGGACCGCATGACAGGCCATGCTCCCCCGCCGATCGCTCGGTAAAATCACCTCATTTTTACTATACTTCCTCCGGATCGATTTACTACATGGCATGCACGTCTTTCTAGGTTGAGAATTTAACTGGCTATATATATATATATGTGATGAATAGTATGCTAGCCTTTTAAAAAATGTATACTTTTGTAAAGTAGTACTACCTCCGTCCTGGTTTATTAATCCCCTATGTAGTTTGTGCTAAATTTTGACCAAAGATTTAACTGACAAAATGTTAGTGCATGTTAACAAAAATTGTAACGCTGGGTTCATATTCGAACATAGTTTTCAAATATATAATTTTTTGTGACATGTATGAGCATTCTGTTAGTTAAATTTATGGTCAAAATTTGGCACAGATTACAATGAGGACCAATAAACCAGGATGGAGGTAGTACTCCACTATCGATGGATTGCGCCATGGAGCAAAAATTTAAATTTAAAAAAAGGTGGTACATATAGAGAGCGCTCGTCGCCAAATTATGCATATAGTACTATTAAAAAAGCTAGTACGTGCTTAATTGGGGTGCTAAATTCTATTAAAGAAATACTAGTACTAGTATGTACATACTAAAGAGTTAAAGTAATGAGAAGAAACATAACATAGTTTTGCTGGGGGCTCAGCACAATACACCCCTCAAATTAAACTAAGCACACCTGAAATTAAACTATGCAACTAATCCGGTAGACACTGCATTAGAAGTTTAGAACCACCATGAGCAACGATACTGCCACCTTACCCGGAGTCCTCGTCCACGTCCTCGACTTCGTCCTTGTCCCTCTTCCTCTTGGCCGATACTTCTTTGCTTGAACCGCCAACTTGGCTGTTGCTCTTCATACAACCCTTATAGATATTGAAACAAAGGTAGCCTTCCATTGCAGCGTACTGGATGTGGTCTATATCTAGTACATTCCGCTGCCATGCATGACGATGAAACGAGTATGGAGGTTTCTCTAGTTTACCGTACGAAGGATGAACCACGGCTCCTGCCAGGGTCAGCATTAAAGGCTGACGAGAGGGCACCAGCCGATTCTTCTGGAGGTTGAAGGGGTTGCCTACAACGAGGCCTATCCGACGCAGGACTTCTTTGTCGTTCTTAAAGTCTATAGTAAAAAATTTGACTGTTTTGTCCTCGAGGAAGTTCTTAAAATCCTGGCACTCAACGTCGGCATGGCATATGTTGTAGACCAAGCAAATGTTATGTACGCAAACCTGGATCACGGCGGGCTTCTTGCTCTCTTCGTCCTTTGGATCCTTCTATCGTCCCATGACTGTGGTGTACTCAACATCTAGCCTAGCGACCCACTCATCATGTGAGTTTTCGAACATGCGTCTGAAGCGAGAAAGGCATCCTTTCACCGTCGCGGAACTACGGGTGTAGATGACGTCGAACTCATCGCCGGTGATGATTTTAACCTTGTACTCACTGCCGATCAGGGAGATTTGGGACGCCATGGATTTGGGAGGAGGGTTAGGATTAGTGGAACTGCCGTAATGTGAATGGACGGGACGACTAGGAGCGAACCGACGTAGTATTAAAGGACATGCGGGGGCGAGTATGAGCATACTGCTAGCGTGCGAACGACAGGGTAGTGGCTGTCCATTCTCCCATGATACGGGCTTTCGAGATCCCTTGGATCTGAGATCGAACGGTTGCATGGCATGATTCTAGACCTATGGGTGAATATCCTATCCCGAAGGGTTACTCTTAAATTTTTTAGCAACTTAGCATGCGACCGTTTGATCTCAGATCCAAGGGCTGCCAGCGGCCCGTATCATGGTCGCGCCTACCACGACCGTCACGTCGCTCGCGCGGTCGCGCCCTTGGAGATTTAACATGGTGCATTAGGCTATCTTATGTTGGCATGTTATACATAGTCATCACTTAGTCACTCATACTACAACAAGGTTGGCTATAAGTGTTTTTTTACTCCTCTCTATCTCTTTCTTCGTACTCCCTCCGTCCCATAATATAAGAACGTTTTTGACACTAGTGTAGTGTCAAAAACGTTCTTATATAATGGGACACAGGGAGTACTAGTATTTATTGCATTTTCCAAGGAGTGACCTCTTCCAGTGAAATGGTGTTGCTAAGTTTGCTTCATTTAATTAGCTATAGACTCAAAATTGTCTTTTCACCTAGGTACATGCGCTTAGCACCGTTTCTTCCTTGGGTCACCAAACTAGACTCTCTCTTCTTGATTAACTTGCCACATCAGAATTTATGCCTATATGGCAAGCTTAAGCACCTGTAGGAGCAAGTAAGTACAATAGTGCGCTTTACATGGCATTTTTGCATATGGGGAGGAAAGAGAGGCAAGGAAAAAGTGGAGAAGTGGGCTCTCATGCAAGAGCCAGCCTCTACTACTAGATGGTGGAGCATTGGGAGAGGCACCTATATGGAGGTGGTCAGGAATCGGGAGACTCATGCTGGTCGTAGCGCCGCAGTTAAAATGATAATGGCAAGTCAAATCACGGGGCCCCACATGTCTAGCAGTAACTCGCTGTCAAATCACACAGCCCTACGTCTGCAGCAGCCTACACCCTCGTCTTCTCGCGTCTCTATCGAACCGACTAGGTGGAACTGCCCCACCTACCGCGCAGGAAAAGCCCCGCCCTCGACTTTTAAATACAACTACTCCCTCCGTCTAGGTGAGTAAGTCATCTTACGAAAACCAAATAATCCCAAAATACTAAGGCGCGGTGCATTAACTTCTACCTCATTTCTTGTTTCTTCAGATATCAACTAATAAGAATCCAATGATATACTTTTTGTGACATAGTAACTCATATTTAGTTAGTCAAATGGATGACCTAGAACTACGTGCAGGCCCTATAAACCGAGACGCCTACAAATAAAAAACTGAGACGGCGAGGGTAGTTCAGCACGTATCTTTTTAGATCAATATAGTCGGGATTCACCAAGTAGCAAAACCATGTGGTAGGCTGCTCCTGTCGTGTTCGCATAGCAACTCAAGCAGGGTCAGTCCGCACACGAAATGGCGACACACTTAATAGGACCCCTTTGGCAGACATGTGGCTCATCCACTGTCTTGTTCCACGTGCAATGCACCAAATTACAGTTCGGAGCAGTGGTTGGAATTTGAGGCACCCCGGTCGTAGCGCCGCAGTAGTAGAAAATTAGCGATGAGGGGTCAAATCACAAAGCCCCACCTTTCCCGCATTAAGCTGGACGGACGAAGCAACCATCATTTCACTCTAGCACGCAAGAGCATAAAGAAAAGAGAAAACAATGATGCGTGCGGTAGCTACCTAGGGCACCCTAGGGTAGGTGTCTCCACTACAGATCCTTTTTTTAAAGCGCCTCCACTACAAATCTGCTTCTCCCTCGTCCTCTTGAAGAAAACCGATGATGAGTGCGGCGGTAGGGTTTGTCGGAGTAGTACGGCGTGCGGGGCCACGTTGTAGTAAACGGGTTCGAGTCGACGCCTTAAATATGTGTGGGCCGCTTGGTTTTACGGGAATGAGGCAGCATTTTGGGTTCGGGGACCAGTGGAAATATAGCACGTACAAAAAATTGTGGATGTAGGTTCGACTGAAAGGCAATGATGCATGGGCCCTGCATTTTGATATACCCGGGGCCGCGTGAAATTTGCTACTCTACTCAAAACTAGTAAGGTACACATGTATTGAACACATGAGATTTCGAAACCAACTTATGAATAAATACACACTATAGCATGTAAAGCTTTGAGTCATATATGCATGATGTAGATGTTTGTTTAGTTCTTATAGTTCATCTCTTTCAAAATCAATTAGTTTTGTAAAAATGTTAAGATTCATGGGGTTGTGCATTGTAAATCATGAAGTAAAAAACAAATCATGGCAATTCATTTAGAAAAAAATAATCAATTATTATACAGAAGATTCTAGAACAAAGGAGAAGTGCTTGTGTTTTGAGGTTTGGGCATTATTCTTAAGTTCAACCATGGACTCTTCTAAATTGTACATGTGGCAGATCTGGTGGAATGTTGATGATATCCAACGGCCAGTAGTGCTTGGATTTTCCCATCTCTGCACTATCAGGTTAGCTTCATCCAGTGATCATCTTTCAAAGTTATTGGCACACTATATAGTTCTTGTGCCATAGTTGCATGTCTTGGAAAAAAGCTACTAGTGGGTTGTACTATCTATTTAGGAATAGAAGATGTATACATGGAGGTTGTAGGGAAAGAGATGACATGGAGGATCTCAATTCCTATGAGTAGGGATTGGAAAAGAGATGTCATTTGGTTCACATCATAGGAACTTTTCTATTGAATCTAGAGATGACATGTATCTCAATTCCTATGAGGAGGGATTAGTAAAGAGATGTAATTTGGTTCGTATCATCGGAACTTTTCTATTGAATATACGCTAATGTTTATTTTCCATTGAAATTAAGGGAGTATAGGAATCCATTCATATGAACCAAGTGGCTCTAAAGCTATAGAAATGATATCATGTTTATTTCCTTTGAAATGTAGAGTATATGAATCTATTCCTATGACCCAATTGGCTCTAAAGGAAAAAAATCATATAAAAATCATATCATATAGAGTTCCTATGATATTCCTCGACACTAAAGGATGGTTGAAATTGTTGCGGGTGATACGATGGTCTTTCTTTGTAGACTCCTCACCCATCTTTATAGTTGCCTCTCGAACATGAATGAAATGATATATACAGGGTATTCTACATGTGCAATTTGGTACACGAAAACTCGGTATAAGTTTGCGAGGTTCTAATTTTCAATAAAGCTATATGCACTGCATTTCGGAACGGAGGGAGCATACGGCAGTTGCTAATACTCACGTGGAAGATTTGTGTGTAGGAGGAGTGGCTGTTCTGTTAAATGACATGGCAAAACTGACACTGTCGGATGCCGATCTAACAGTTCTTATGGAGTTCGTCAGGAAAAGGCTTGTGGCGAACGTTTGAAGGATAATGATTTACGGACACATGCATTGCACTGATATGTGGCCCCCTCTCTCTCACGCACACGCACCCTCAGGAGTCACAACTCTCCCAAGTCCTCTCACAGACTCGCACGTGGCACCCATCGTCTATCTGTAGGTAGACGTCACGCACATATGTGCTCTTCACACCCTACCCTCAGAACTTATAAAAAAAAGGATGGCGCGCACATTTTATTTTAGCTCACACGTCACACACTTATATTATTACTCTTGCGGCGAACGTTCTTTGGGCATAGTATATATTGTAATCTCACGAAGAGAAGCGGTGCACGCACGCAATAGTTCTCTCACACCCACTCGCGGGTACATGTAGGAGCGCATTTTTTTGAAGTCGGTACAACAAAATCACTCCACTATATATCAAAGCAGCAGCCTTAGCGCTTGCTTTAGTAGGGTTCCTCTCGTTCACTCTCTCATGCTCTCCAGATCTAAGCAAGACATAGGTGGCCACACTCTCTCTCTCAGCTCACGGCTGGTCACAAATCCGGCTGGACAACCTCGACCAGGGCAGTAGGTGTAGGTGCATCGTTCACGCTATTGTCGGCGGCGAGGGAGGAGACCAACGGCTGCCCACGTGTCCCGATCGGCGGCTGTGCCGTTCTCTCCGAGAGAGCACCGGCTCGGGAGGGCCTCTGACCCCTTCTTCCTCCCTGCGGTATTGTGGCCAAGATGCGGCCTCCCAACACCGTCTTTGCCACATGCCGACGACCCTCAGGTATATATTCCTTCAAAACCTACCTTGCTCTACTGCCCAGCTCTTCCCCCTTCGTGTGGATCCTTTTCTACTTCTGTCCGCTGTTCCAAAGCCACCTAGACTTCTACTATTATTAGAAGTAAAGCTAGTTCATACAGTCAACTCAAAGCGTTGGTTCAAACGGGGAAGAAAGTGGGAAAGCTGTAGCATGAATCTAGGACTTGGTTCTAAGAGGAAACGGGGGAAAGTAGTAATATCTATCACTATTTAAATAACCGTATTTCGTATTTGCGCAAACAGGGATGTCTGTCTCCATATCATTTCAGGATGTCTGTCTCCGTATCGTTTCTATCCGCGCAATCAAAAGCACACACCTTAGTTTTAGTACAACTGCGCAAAATGAGATGGCTATCCCTCGTTGTCGTCGTCTAACCTCCAGTTTTCAAGGGTTCCTACATTGGTAGTAACTAAGGTAGAATGACCAATGCAATCTAAAAGAAGCTGATTCGTACGTTTTACTTCCTGATTGCAGTGCAGGGACGAGCAAAAACAACTGCATCCTAGTCCAGAATGCACTTTCTACCAGTTTTTCCATGGACCGAGGACTAGGTGGCATGGCTACACGGTGATTTTTTGGATAGGTGCACGGACAAGAGGCATTGTGGTCTGCTTATTTCTGCAAATAACGGTGCTTAAATTTAGTGAAATGCACAAGCATTTCAACTGGTCAGTACACTGCATGGTTCAGTTTAGCATTCCAGCTGAGACCACAATTATAATTGGTTATTCTGGAATGAGAGAACCTAACCCGGGATGGTGGCAACAAGAAAAAACCAGAGTGAACTCCAGGAAATTTAAGCCTGCCGGGAGGCCCTTTGCTCAGATAAGCCTTGCTTGTTTTTTCCTGATTTGTAAACCTTCTCACAACTTTGTCTTTTGTTGTGAACTAGTATATGCTTGTTATGTTCTATGAATCATTGAGATGTATAAAACTTCTTAACTTGTGTTTTTCAAGATTTTTATGAAAACGAGTTTAATGTGAGTGTTCCACATGAGCGATGGACTAGCGTTGAACGTTTGGAATTTATTACATTGTGGCCTCAATTAACTGCACGAATCACTGTAACAAGATACATAGTTGCTTATATGTCAGACAGCAGATTGTTGATTGTTAGCTGGTCGATAGCCTAGTGTTGAAGCGAGCTGAGCCAATGTGCCGTGTTTTGCACAACTGCTTACAAGTGGGGTAGCACCAACAGTGTTCAGAAGTACTCCCTCGGTCCCATAATATAAGAACGTTTTTGGCACTATACTAGTGTCAAAAACGTTCTTATATTATGGGACGGAGGGAGTACTTATGTATACATCAGCGCACAGTTCTCTAACGAGTGCTCTATTTCATCAAAACACACACTGCTCGTATGATAAACCTTGACAACTTATGTCTTACCATGCCATATTCATGAAAAAACTAGTGAGGACGCATCTGTTTTGGCAACAATTACGATGGTTCTCACATTATTCACGGGCACACAAAAGTAGCAGCAGTTCCCATAGACGGATTCAAACAGAGTACTAGCCCCAAAGGGGTCGATAACAGACAAGGTTCGGATAAATAGACACAATCCAAACTACTATTAAACACTACCTGGGGCAACTATTTCATGCCTCGATCTAATTTGGGCTGGACACAAGACGGACCTTGCCATGAACATCATCGAGGACGTCCCGCAGCAGCTCAATCCTGTGAACCTTCATGAAGACAACCTTGTGGCCTTGCCACTGATAAACTTGTTTGTGGAGGCATGCCACGTCATCTTCCTGCGTAAGCTTGACAAGAACAGTATGCCACACAAACGAAGGAGTAGCTTTGAACTTCTTGTGCTTCAGTACACCCTGGACAACACGCCTGACAACAGTGAGGCTAGAATACACCTCTTCATTGGTATAACCGCAAATGGCTTCCAGGATCCAATATCCTAAGAACTCTGTTTTCCCAGTGCGTATATTCAGGTCGTCCGCCTCATAGCGAGTGACATGCACAACCACACAATCCTTGTCTGCATCAGTGGTCTAATTAAAATAGAAACAAATTCTGAATTACTTTTCAGTATAAGAAACACAAGTTATTTAAACCACTACGTATAGCATGGCATCGAAGCTAATAAAACTTTGCATTATTAATCACCACATACTTCCTTTTCTAAAAAAAATCAGCACATACTTAGATGAAAAACCACAATGGAGATCGGCAAAGAAAGAAATCACCTTGGGCAACTCAGCAGGGGGGGGACACATCCTCGAAGGGGGAAAACTGCTCCTGCAGTGCCACGGGGGCTGTAACCTCAAATGGGGCGTTGACCATCTCGGTAGTGGCCGTGAGCATATCTGGGGTCGGCTCGATGGTTGCCTCCATCTTCTTGGAGCTCTCTGTCTCGTGGGGATCAACCTCCCGTGTTAGCTCCAATATCGGCAGATCTTTGCCTGGTCCTCCTTGGTCCATCATGAAACTGACGAATACTAGGAGACCACTGAAAGGAAAACACAATTGCAATGACAATGAAACAAAAAAGAGAGTGAGGATCGGTTACTGCTTTGCAAAAGTTCTTTTTTTTCTCTGAACGAAAATATACCAACATCATGGATCCGCTTACCTTCCCTTCGTTGGGAGAGAAGGACAGTGGCAGATGCGAGTGTTGACTTTCTTGAAGACGGTGAGGGAGAAGGGGATTCAGCGAAGATTGAAATGATGGTTGCCTCATCCGTCAAACTTAGACTGCGGGGAGGTGGGGTTTTGTGATACGACGGCTCGTTACTGCCGCGCTACGACCGGGTTGACTCTCCGCCTGCATACTGCCTTCTAATTTGGTGGATGGCATTTGGGCCCACGTGCTGCATGGCCCGCATGTCAATGAACAAAAGTATAACGGCATTCAGTAGAGGGAGACGTTTCAATGACCTAGGAGGAGCCAGAAGCGGTAGAGTGTCTCCACTGTACTAGTAGTAATTGTTTTTCTGGGTAGCTGTAGAGTGTCTCCACTGTACTAGTAGTAATTGTTTCTCTGGGCCCAAGACAAAACAGCCAATCCACACTAGTAAATGTAAAATCAATTCAAAAGGCGCTACCCACACCCAGCACACCCCCCCCCCCAAAAAAAACCTGGGTGCTCTTCTTCCTCCTCGCTCCCACCCACCTCACGTCAGCTCGCTCCACTCGTACCCCAAAATTCCTCACCTCACTCCTACAGAAAACCCCAGCTCCCCTTCTTCCTCACTCCTACAGAAAACCCCCAGCTCCCCTTCTTCTTCGCTTGCACTACAACTAGGCTCGTCATTCGTTACTCTGCTCAAATCCATGAGCGCGACGCGCCGCCCTTGAGGAAAATGGAGTCAACTGACCCCAGCGCCAAGAAGATGAGGCTCCCGCCAGCACCGACGCCTGTTGTAGATCCCGCACCCAGCAGTGCAGGGAGAAGCGGCAACCCCGCCCCCACCGGATCCCAGGAACCCGTAGAATCTCGGGTGGACCGCATCAGCGATCTCCTAGATGCCGTCCTTGGGGAGATCATCTCGCTTCTCCCCACCAAGGATTGCTGCCGCACCCAAGTCCTGTCAATTCGGTGGCGCCCTCTATGGCACGTCTTGCCCCTTAATCTCGACTGTCGTCATCTATCTCTCTTCAATGATTTTGAAATCCCTAGAGCCATCATCTCCTCCCACCTGGGCTCCGTTCAAAGCCTCTGCATCCCGTCATGCTACCTAAGCAAGCATACCATGCCCTGCGCGGTGGACGCCTGGCTGAAATCCCCTGAATTCACAGAACTATAGCTGCTTGAGTTCTACTATTCCCCTGGAAATCACATACCACATATCGAACGCCATGAACTTGTGCCCTCAGCACCGATGTCCATCTCGCGGTTTTCCTCCTCTCTCCACACCACCACCTTTGCGCTGTGCTACCTACCAGATAATCTAGTACTAAACCTTCGACTTCCATTTCTCAAGAAACTTTCACTTATATCGGAGGCCTCATTGCACAGAATCATCCACTCCAGTTGCCCTGCGCTGAAGTGCTTGGTGCTTATTTTCATAGTTAGAATCGGTTTTATCCAAATAAAGTCGCCTAACCCTTGTAACAATTGGAATTTCTTTTGATGGAAGGCAGCTCATCATCCAAGATGCCCCTTCACTTCAAAGCTTGATCCTTGATTCTAGTTATTCACCGTTGCAAATAACCGTCCTCTCTGCGCCTAAACTGGAGACCTTAGGTGTAATACATGATCTCTGTGCTCATTTCAATATGGTGTTTGGCTCCATAGTTCTTCAGGTACTTTATATTATCATCTACACTTGTAACCATAAGCTGCATTTTAAATTTCTGCGCATAATTTATATATCATCTTCGAGTACACATTTTCTACTAATATTATGTTCTATGCTCGATGAAGAGTTTCTCCATGGATGGCCTATCAATGGTGCTGGATTCTGTCAAGATCTTATATATCCAAATGAATAGTTTTGATCTGAACAAGATTATTGGCTTGCTGCAATGCTTTCCATGTCTGGAGAAGTTGTATATAAAGGTGATAATTTCACGCACATTGGAAGTCCGCATATAGTGTACTAGAATTAACCGTTTAGTTGTGGCTCTTTCGACACTCTTCTTTTAGACCTTAACTGTTTTCAATCTTCATGTCTATTTAGGCAACAGGATGGGGTAAGAAAGTTATAACCAATCGGTGGATTCGTAAGCATCGAGATTTTCTCACTTCTCATGAGATTCGATTGAAGACAATAACGCTAGAATGATATGTTGCCAACCGTGCAAACACAAGATTTGTCACATTCTTCCTGCTGAATGCGAGGTTACTATTGTCCATCAGGCTTAAGTTTATCAGCGGCATGGTGTTGGCACATGGGTATGTCGAAGAGCAAAAAAAGGAGTTTCAGGTGGGCAAAAGAGCTTTTGAACATGCCAGGCTTCTATTTACAACATATCGTGGTCATAATCCAGTAAATTTTACGACCCAGGATGTTCATTCTATGGACCTGACCGATGCATTTGACTGTGACTGCCGAAAACAGTGCTGGAGTTAGATGTTGTTGCCCTTTTCAATCTGGTTTTTTTTGTAAACCTGATGAACAATCAACCCTCATGCTTTTGAACAGTTTGTAAGCTGGAGTTAGATGTTCCTGCCCTTTTCAACTCGGCTGAGACTGTCATATTTTCTTTGAAACAAGGAAAATGGCTTGCCATTCGTTTAATTTAGAGTGAAATATTGTAAAAAATCACAACCAAGGGAAATAACATCACTCACGCTGGCTGCTTGAGCTTACTGTGCATTACAGAAGCCAAGTGATTAGCCCCCACCAGCACCCACAAACTTATTTCGAACTAGCACATCAAATGGGCTATAAATTTTCATAGGAAAGGTTGCATGACCGTGACAGATTTGGATTCTGACATTTGGGACCCGCGAGGAAATAGCCTATCCAAGGTGGTGTCGACTTACTAGCCAGCCAACAAACGATTCTGCCTACCACGCGTTGGATTGACATCCAACATCTATCGTGTATCATCTATCTCTTGTCTTCTTCTTCCTCCAGCCGCCCAAACCAAACCACCCCGTCGTCTCCGCCTACTCCCGCCTCCCATGGCTGGCTGCGCCTCCGCCACCCTACCGTATGTACCCTCCAACGTTTGCCAGTTCCTCCCTCTATTCCCCCACACGTCATGTTATTCTCCGGCGACATCAGCCCCAACACGCACCTGTGCCCGAACCAGTCAACCCTCGTACTCCCCTCCGCCTGCGACTGGACCGGCGCATCTTCAACGGCTCCTGTTCGTTCCGTCTGAGGCCTCGCTGTCAACAACCGAGAGGAACAAGGAGATGACTGTACGTGGAGAGGATGACAGTAGGGACCCACCAGCGTCATGGCAGTACGCAAGCAAGTGCCTCTATAGTACAAGCCCAAAAATATGGTTCCTCCTAGTCCTAATGGTTGGACATCTGGGGCTCACGCCATTGTCAACGTAGTCAATAAACGAGAGAATTACACTACGAGTAGCTGACACCAGGGATTTTTTTTGAGGAACAAGCAGTTGTTATTTATACTAGTTTTAGCGACGGACGAGGGTAACAACGGGGCCATGCGGGGGCTGTGGCCGTCTAGCCAGGGTTTTATTTATGTTTACCACATCATGAGCCCAGTTGTGTTTTTTTCTTGCTGAAAATGGCTAGCCCGGTTCTATTTTTTTAATGAAATACCCAAACAAGGCCTACTTGCTTTATCAGCCCTGCTGGGCTGCAAATCTTTCAAGACGATGAGAGTTTCATTCGGTTTACCCAGGAATGGCCTGTACATTTTTAAAACGCATCAAAGCGGGAATTAATTTCAATTTTTTTTCATTACAAGATCTTAAATTCCATTGATTTTTATGCGTGGACAATTATTTGGATTTTATATTTTTATAAATTATTTTTCAAAATAGTTTGAATGTGAATCGATATTTCTGGATTAAAAACAGTTGACCGCACCGAAATATGCAGAATTTCGTATACTTTTTAACCGTGGCCACAATATGGGGTGTAATGCTAACAAAAAGAAGATGGGCTCCAAAAAAAATCTTAAGAATTAGCAAATGGGCTGTACATTATTAGAAATAATGGCAGATGGGATGTATGCTGTTTTCCACAGATTTGAGGCTGACTTGTGCGCCTACTACAGGTTGACGCGTATGCTTTCATAAAAAAAAGGTTGACGCACACACAACGCCCTGTCAACTTAGTCAACACACGAGAGTAGTGACTGTTGGATGTCCATCCAACGACTGTCGTGCTTCTTCAATCTCTGCTCTTCATGCTCCAGCCGCTCA
Organism: Triticum aestivum; assembly: GCF_018294505.1. Lineage (NCBI taxonomy): Eukaryota > Viridiplantae > Streptophyta > Magnoliopsida > Poales > Poaceae > Triticum > Triticum aestivum. The sequence continues at coordinate 104,483,077 of NC_057813.1, forward strand.
AACAAGCACCGGCGGGAGTGCTTGCTCCCTCCTCCCACGGCTGGCTATGCTGCCGCACAGGCCTCACGGCCCCACCGTACTCCCATTGCTGGCCTAGCCATCCCTCTACTCACCCACACATGCTGTTATTCTCCGACGATGGCAGACGAACCAGTAAACCCTCGTACTCCTCCGCGTGGGAAACAACTGCTGAGTATTCCCTGGCTCCGTGTCGTTCCCTTCCTAGGCATCGCCATCGTCCACCGCCCTGGTGCTCTCGGTGCAGCCTGGTCAACGTGGTCAATGAACGACATCCATCGGAAGTGGACTGTACGTGGAGAGGCTGACAGCTGGGTCCACGGCCGCACGCAAGGAAATGCCTCCTTATTACGCGCAAAATAATGATTCCTCCACCTGACAGCTAGGACCCACAGGAAGGGCCTTTGTATTTCGTGAAAAACGTTCCCCCCGCTGATAGGTCGGACTCACCAGCTATATCTTCGCACGCAAGGAAGTGCCTCCTTATTACGCCCAAAAAAATGAATACCCCCTGCTAGCTGGGACCCACCATATTGTCGGGCTGGCTTGTGGGCCTACTAAGTTGACGGGGACGGAGGGCTTTGTCAACTTAGTCAATACTCCAGTGACCGTATGATGTCCATCCAACGGCCATAGTGCTTCTTCAACCTCTGGTCTTCTTGCTCCAGCCGCCCAAAGCAACGCCGGTCGTGCCGCTTGCTCCTGCCTCCCGTGGTCGGCTGTAGTACCGCCTGCTCCTGCCTCCCGTGGCCCGGCTCAGCGTCGTCCCCTTCCTAGGCCTCTCCGTCGTCCACCACCGTGGTGCTCTCGGCGCTGCGTGGTCAATGTGGTCAACGACCGACTTCCATCGGAAGAGTACTGTACATGGAGAGGCTGACAGCTAGGTCCACGGCATCCGCAAGGAAGTGCCTCCTTATTACGCGGAAAATAATTATTCCTCAAACTGACAGCGGGGACCCACCAGACGGGCCACCAGTATTTTGCGAAAAAATCGTTTCCCCTGACTGCTGGGACCCACCGGATGGGCCACCATATTTCTTGAAAAAAAACATTCCCCCCGCTGTCAGCTCGGACCCACCGGAAGTGCCTCCTTATTATGCACAAAAAATGAATACTCCCTTGGCTAGCTGGGACCCACCTTGGTGGGAGGCTGTCTTGTGGGCCTAATAAGTTGACGGGGACGAAGGGGTTTCTCAACTTAGTCAATATGAACGATTCTAGCTCCAGTGACCGTACGATGTCCATCCAACGGCCATAGTGCTTCTTCAACCTCTGGTCTTCTTGCTCTAGTCGCCCAAAGCAGCGCCGATCGTGCTGCATGCTCCTGCCTCCCGTGGCCGGCTGTGCTGCCGTGGAGGCCTCACCGCTACCTACTATTCCCACCACTGGCCAGGCCCTGCGGCGACGGTAGCCTCACACCGCAGCCGAACCAGTGAACCCTCGTACTCCTCTCCGCACGGGCTTCCACTGCCGCGTCTTCCCCGGCTCCGTGTCGTCCCCTTCCTAGGCCTCGTCATCATCCACCGCCATGGTGCTCTCTGCACGGCGTGGTCAACGTGGTCAAGGAACGACTTCCATCGGAAGAGTACTGTACGTGGAGAGGATGACAGCTGGGTCCACGGCCACAGCCTAGTTTTTTTGTGATTTGCCAAGTAAGTCTCTTTGTCAGGCCTGTTGGGCTGTCAATCTTTCAAGACGAGGAGAGCTTTCATTCGGCTGGCCGAGAAAATGGCCCATCAGTAATGAGAAATGGGTTGTACATTTTTAAAACACATCAAACCGGCAATTAGTTTCAAATATATTTTTTTCATTTCAAGATTTTAAATTACATTAATTTTTATGCGAGGAGAATTTGCTGGATTTATATTGATATACATTTATTTTTAAATTCAGTTTGATTGTGAATCGAAATTTCGGGATTAAAAACAGTTCGGACCGCACCCAAATATACAAAAATTCGTATAATTTTTTAACCGTGGCCACAATATGCACTGTAATGCTAACAAAAAGAATATGGGCTCCAAAAAAAACCTTAAGAATGAGCAAATGGGCTGTAAATTATTAGAAATAATGGTAGATGGGATGTATGATGTTTTCCACACAATTGAGGCTTTCCTAAAAAAAGGTTGACGCACAAGCAGTGACGGTTGGATGTCCATCCAAGGGCCGTCATGCTTCTTCATTCTCTGCTCTTCCTGCTCCAGCCGCTCAAACAAGCGTCGGCGGGACTGCCTGCTCCTTCCTCCCTGTGGCCGGCTGTGCTGTCGCGCAGGCCTCACCGCCCCACCGTACTCCCATTGCTGGCCTAGCCATCTCTCTACTCACCCACACCTGCTGTTATTCTCCGGCGACGGCAGACGAACCAGTAAACCCTCGTATAGTCGTACTCCCCTCCGCATGGGAAACAACTGCCGAGTCTTCCCTACCTCCGTGTCATCCCCTTCCTAGGCCTCACCATCGTCCACCGCTGTGGTGCTCTCGGCACAGAGTGGTCAATGTGGTCAATGACGGACTTCCATCGGAAGAGTACTGTCACTTCTAGGAAAAAGCTTATAGACAGAGCAATAGCAGCAGCGTGGGAATGGAAGCCGCGCTACTACTATTTAGTAGTAGCGTGGGTAAAAGAAGTGCGCTACTACTAAAAAATAGTAGTAGCGCGGGTCTACCATTTCCACGCTACTACTAAATATCCCCCCATGACAGCTTATAGTAGCAGCGAGGGATATAAAAGCCCCGTTACTACTATTTTCTAGTAGTAGTGCGTGCTGCAATTCCCATGCTACTACTATAAATTGACCGAATCAACTAATGTACCCCACTTTAGTAGCAGCAAAGCACCCGTGACCCGCGCTACAACTAGTGGCACCGCACCGCAACCTTATCTCCCCTGTCCCTTGCCCCTCCCCCTCCATCGCCCCTCCCCCAACCAATCTTGCCCACACCGCAGATGCCTGCTCCGCCCCCCAAATGACGGTGACAAGGACGCTGGCAACCCGTGTCTCCTTCCACCGCCCCCAGCTCGTCTTCTCGCCGGCCGCTTTGCAGGAGCCTCCTTTTGCGCGCCCCCATGGTCGGGTTGTGGCGACCACCAGAGGTCCGCCGCCGGTAGGAGCTCCCTCCTTCTCCACTACGAGGAACCAGCAGAGGGGGACGACTCCTCCTTGCATCCCTAGCCGCGGCGTCCAACCTCTAACACCGCTTGAAACCCTATCCCGAATCCGGCAGAAGTGCAGCAGCACGGGATCCCCTCCAAAAGTAGCATCTTCTTCTTCCTCTGGTTCTTCTTCTTCTTCCCCGGGTCTGATGCATGTGTGTGTTCGCGTGGTCGTCTGCAGGGAGTTGAAGGAAGGGGTGGGCCATGGAGAAGCTGCTAGGTGTGGGCCTGAAGCCATGGATGGATAGTGGACGGTGAAGAGGTACTGAACAGAGCAGCGGGCAAGGACGAAGTGAAGCTGCGTGCATCGTCGTCATATCCCTCCTCCACCTGCTGTTACTGATAGCAAGCGCAGTACCATCTCATCTCATTCACAAGGTGAGCTCCCGTCCACATTCCCGTGAGCTGCTTGTGTTTACGCCCATATCGTTTTTCTGTTCACGACACCCCCATGGCTGCCTACAGCCTCTGCCCACCTACAATCCTCATTTTTTAATTAGTGCTTACTAACCCACATTGAACGATCCCAGTTGATGAATGAATGCATCTGGTCCAGCAAAAGGGGAGGACAGAGCAGAGTAGGGCATACAATGCATTTCTTTCTCATATACTTTTGCCTGCTTCAAGTACTAGCATACGTATGATTATCATTAGAGGCTAATCTCCTTTTTGCCGGGTCATTGGATGCTAATCATAGTTTAAGACGTTGGTCGGTCAAGTCAAGCAAAACTAGTACGTATGTAGTGACATGTGATTCATCGGTCAAGTCAAGCAAGACACAACTATACTCACTCTTAAGTGACTCTGCTCTCCCCGTTCGGCCCTCGCATCCGCCACCTGCTGCTCAGCCTCGCCGGCCGGCAACACAGTGTTTCGTCCTGCACTATATTTCTTGCTCAATTGTTGTTAGTGCTTAGGTTGTGCTAGTAGCAGCAGCACAAGTACAAGAAGGGTCTCAGATTTCTCACTTGTGCAAAGAATAAGTTCAGTCAATCTAATATACATACTTACACTGTAAATCCCTATGTACTTCCAGTGAATTCCCTTTGTAATGGTAGTGTTTGCAATGTAAAATTGCATTTTAAGGTAGACTAATAAAAGACAAAAACTACAGTCCAAATAATTGTTACTTAACTGAAAATATTTAGATTGAAAATATGCACTGTAATTTAGTGTGCATTTTTGTCCAGTAATGTGTATTCCTTCTCTTTTTGGTTGCCTGAATTTAAAGTGGTTTTGGACTGTAATTTTCAGTAATGTGTCACTTCTAGTTTACTTGAATATTTTTGTATTCTTATCAGTTTTGTGCCCCATTCTAAAGAAGTTCAGTAAATGTGTGCGTCCCATTCTGTAAATACAATATTTTACAAACCATTTAGATACAACAACCTGATCTTTGTTTTCTTTTTCACAAGAGCTATTTTTGGCTTACATGAAGGGATGCATGCTCTTCATCTTGCAGGTATGACTCATCCTCGCATTCTTACTTCGCCTTTGTTTCCTTCAGCTTCTAGATTCTGAAATTTTAAGATAAATTGTAAGTACTCAGTATCATGTTCTTAAGCAAAGCTACTGTTTTTTGCTTGAATTACAGTGTTTTGTCTGACCTATGTATAGTGTCAATAAAATCTAAATTTCAAGATGGAGATACATTTTTTGGTGGCATCTTACATCACAGTAATTTACAACCAAGATAGGTTTCCAATGTTTTTTTGATCGCAACTATAATGCATAGCTTCAGATTTTGTCGAACACACATGTATATTTCTATGCATGACAGATACTGGGGTCAAATAGAATAACAAGTAAATCATTCATTTTGTCTTCATATTTACTTGAAGGACTGCATGTTCTTCATTTTTGTATGCCCCATGTATTTGCTTGTATGCTTCAGTAGTGTTATCTATCTAGTATGATTTATATACTCTTGGTAATTCTTTCATCTAGGATGCTTATGCCGTCTCGAAACTGTCAACCTGACTCATAGAATGATCTTTTTATTTAGGATTCATGGTTATTTTTTATTTTTCTTGATATTATGCGTTACTATGAGTTCATTGTATTAACATTCCTTACAACTTTAGGCACCTGATCTATTTACACAAGGAGGGGACCCAGCCTTCTTCAACGCTCGTGACATTGTCTCCCATTGATTCGTTCGTGCGACAAGGAGGGGACTCGCCATTCTTCACGTCTCGTCCAACAAGTAAGGACCATCCTCTGGCTATACTATTGATTCGTGGGCATGTGCTAAAAAGTAAGAAAATACCCTACTGGATTGGACACTGACGAGCACTAACAAGTTTTCACTTTCCCGACGTGGCCACAGGGGTGATCGACGCGGACTACCGCGGCCTGGTGGGCGTCGTGCTCTTCAACCACTCCGAGGTGGACTTCACCGTGAAGCCCGGCGACCGCGTCGCACAGATGATCGTCCACGTGATCGTGACGCCCGAGGTCGCCGAGGTGGAGGACCTCAATACCATCGTTTGGGGGGAGGGAGGATTGGGGTCCACCAGCATCTGAACTCCGAGCCTTGGTAGATACATCTAGAGAAGTGGTATGTTTAGGCTGCTGGTGGAACACTAGGAAAGGTACGCACCTTTGGTTGTGTGCATTTATTGTTAAATGGAATCACGTGATCTCTTGCAGTTGAGATGTTCAATGTTGCATCCATGAATGGTGCAAGTGTTAAGATGGTCCTGTGACCTTAATTTATTTTGCACTGAGGGTGTCTCTCATCTTCATCCATGAATGCTGCATCTAATTTTTATTTTTTTAATTCTTAATTTGTTAGTAGTAGCGTGGGGGAAAATGTGTGCTACTACTATTCTGTTATTAGTAGCGTGGGTATAATAGTTGCGCTACTACTATTAGCGTGTGGTATAATAGTTGCGCTACTACTATTCTGTTATTAGTAGCGCGGGTTTCAAATAGTAGTAGCGTGGGAGGCATCCGCGCTACTACTAACTTTTTAGTAGTAGCGCGGGTTGCACCCACACTACTACTAACTTTTAGCTGTAGCGCGATACTAGTAGCGCGAGTACCCTCCCTACTAGTAGCCAATTTACCCGCGCTGCTAGTAGCCTTTTCCCTAGTAGTGTGTGCGTGGAGAGGCTAACCGTTGGGTCCATGGCCGCAGCAAGGAAGTGCCTCCTTATTACGCGCAAAATAATTATTCCTCCACCTGACAGCGGGGACCCACTGGACGGGCCACCGTATTTCGTGAAAAAAACATTTCCCCCCCTGACTGCTGGGACCCACCAGCTACACCTTCGCACGCAAGGAAGTGCGTCCGGGCAAAAAAATGTTTCACCCCCCTGACTGCTGGGACCCACCAGCTACATCTTCGCACGGAAGGAAGTGCGTTCGGGCAAAAAAAAAATCTCCCCCTGACTGCTGGGACCCACCAACTACATCTTCGCAGGCAAGGAAGTGCCTGACAGTCGGGACCCACCTGGTCGAAGCATACGTAGCGTTGTCATTCTGGTCGCGAACGTGTACGTGCATATATACTGGTGGATGTAGAGGCGCGCACGTGTCGTAGTAGAGGCGCGGACGTAGCATGTACAGGTACGTACAGCGGCCAGGGTACAAGAAAGAAAATACGGCCATGTATGTGTACATATGGGTGGGGTCTCGAACGCCTACTCGCGCATACGTACGGCGAGGGCTCGTGTACATGGCTGGGTCGGAACGGAGAAACAACGTCATCGTCGTGTTCATGGGGAGGCAACGGAATGCATCATGTTCATCAGGAGGCAACGAAACGCGTGTGACCCAACCGGCTGGGTCGAAACGGAATGCGTGGTTGTGTTCATCGAGAGGGCTTGGACGGAACAAGCAGTGGAAACGATGCCTGGCATACCGCAGAACGGAGGAAACGGACCTCCTACGTTCGGAACGGGGTCATGTTGATCGGGAGGGGTGTGGCGTACCACAAAACGGAGGAAACGGACCGCCTACGGTCGAAACGGGGGTCCTGTTGATCGGGAGGGGTGTGGCGTACCGCAAAACGGACGAAACGGACCTCCTACGGTTGAAACGGGGGTCCTGTTCATCGGGAGGGGTGTGGCATACCGCAAAACGGGACTCCACGGGATACTGTTCATCTCCACCGTCGACCTCCTCCAGCCTCCACGGGCTACCGTCGACCTCCTCCAGCCTCCACGGGCTCCTGTTCATCCAGCCTCCCCCGCGCGCTACTTCACCGGCTACTGTTCAACCACCCCTCCAC
>NC_057813.1:104490579-104571133 GCF_018294505.1 Triticum aestivum
CGCAAAACTCACTGTTCATCTAATCGATCGACTTAAGTTAGCAGTAGTAGAAAAGGAATCGCTCCATCTGGTTCAGTTAACAGCCATCGATCGATCGCTCGGGTTTAGTAACGCGTAGCCTGCAGTGCAATCGCTCGGGTTCAGTTTGAGCCCAACGCCTCGCTCGAGTTTAGTTAGAGTCAACGCCTCGCACACACGCGCGTACGTGTACGAGAGACACGCGCATGGATCGGCCCCCAACCTCCCACCGTAACCGGAAACTTCCCGAAATTTTCCTCCCCCTCGCTTCTACCACAGGTTTTTCCGTCATGGACGGCCCAAAGAATGTCATGCAGCTGCGTCTCCAGCCCGCCCAGGACGAAAAGCCCATTTTTTGTCATAGAAGTAGGAGCCCACCACATCTATGATGATACCGGGTTTTGTCACAATTATCGTCATAGAAGTGTCATATGTATGACATAAATTTTTTCGTTCGGCCCAAAATGTCACGGATGTGTCTTTTTTTGTAGTGATCGAGCATGGATCGATTATTATGAGAAAGCCTAGCATAAAAATTCTGAATAATAATTTCTCTTGAGAGCTCATGATTGGGGCATGAATATAATATTGACTATAGCAATACATTCTCCTTCACAACGCCAAACATTATATATATAATTCCGATCACGATGAACTACATGCATAGGATAAATTTTCTGAAGGAATTCCAATTTCAACTAATTCCAATTCCAAGACCCAATATCATTACATATCCTATACCATGACAATGCTTTTCCCTTCAAAGATAAAGGGAAAACCTTCTTCTTAGCTTCATCTCTAGGTAAACCTGCAAGCTTAAATAACTCACAAACTTCATCCACATATACTAAGTGCATATCAGGATGTTCGGTTCCATATCCTGCATAAGGATTAGCTAGCATTTGTTCTATCATACCCAAAGGAATTTCATATTCAATATTTTCAGTAGGTGCAGTAGGTTGAGGGGTAACTAATTGTAGTTCCGATCAAGGTGAGGATACCCTGAAAAAACCCCTCAAAGGATTGTTCTCCATAGTAACAAGTGACAATAAATTTCAGCACATAGCAATAATTTTTTCCTTACCGATTTCCACTTACCAAGAGCGCTTCACTCCCCGGCAACTGTGCCAAAAAAGAGGCTTTATGACCCACAATTATAGGGGATCAATCGTAGTCCTTTTGATAAGTTAGAGTGTCGAACCCAACGAGGAGCAGAAGGAAATGATAAGCGGTTTTCAGCAATGTATTGTCTGCAAGAACTAAAATTCTAAGTAACGAGTAGTTTGATAGCAAGATAATTTGTGACGAGCAAGTAATCCCTTTGAGGCAAAGGACAGGCCAAAATGGTGTCTTATGATAAGCAAAGTGTTCTTGAGGGCACACAGGAATTTCATCTAGTCACTTTCATCATGTTGGTTTGATTTGTGTTTGCCACTTTGATAATTTGATATGTGGGTGGACTGGTGCTTAGGTGATGTTCTACTTTACCAAACCTCCTACTTAGGATTAACCCCCTAGCAAGCATCCACAACTACCAGAAGTTTAAGAATAAATTCGAACCATAGCATTAAACTTTTGGATCCAAATCAGTCCCTTACGAAATAGCACATAAACTAGGGTTTAAGCTTTTGTCACTCTAACAACCCATCATCTAATAACTACTCCACAATGCATTCCCTTAGTCCCAAATATGGTGAAGTGTCATGTAGTCGACGTTCACATGACACCACTAAGGGAATCACAACGTACATACCAACAAAATATCGAACACATATAAAATTCACATGATTACTTGCAACAAGATTTCTCCCGTGACCTCAAGAACAAAAGTTACTACTCACAAATTATAATCATGCTCAAGATCAGAGGGGTATTAAATATCATAATGGAGTTTAACATATAGGCTTCCACCAAATAAACCATATAGTAATCAACTACAAGATGTAATAAACACTACTAGTCACCCACAAGCACCAATCTATAGTTCTGGTACAAAGATTGAGCACAAGAGATGAATTAGGGTTTGAGAGGAGATGGTGTTGTTGAAGATGTTGATGGAGATTGCCCTCCCCAAGATGGGAGAGTTGTTGTTGATGATGATGATGATGATTCCCCCTCCGGGAGGGAAGTTCCCCAGCAGAATCGCTCCACCGGAGGGCAAAAGTGCTCCTGCCCAAGTTCTTCCTAGAGACGGTGGCGCTCCGTCCCGAAAGTCTTATCTTTATTTTTTCTAGGTGAAAATGACTTATATACCAGAAGATGGGCACCGGAGGTGGGCTGGGCTAAGCACAACCCACCAGGGCGCGCTTGGGGGGCCTGGTGCGCCCTGGTGTCTTGCGCTCACCAGGTGGCCCCCCTCCAGTAGTTATTTGCTCCATTATTTCTTATTTATTCCATAAAAATTCCTTGTGAAGTTTCAGCTCATTTGGAGTTGTGCAGAATAGGTGGTGTACCATAGCTTTTTTAGGTTCAGATTTCCAGCTGCCGGAATTCTCCCTCTTTGTGTGAACCTTGCATATTATGAGAGAAAAGGCACTAGAATTACACCAAAAATCATTATTATGCATAAAAACAATATAAATAATAGTAGGTAAACATGATGCAAAATGGACGTATCATTAATTAATATAGGCGGCTCTTGCAGTGGCACATCATTTAGAGCAAGTACTCTCTTCGTAGGAGCTTAAACACTAGAATAGGAAAAATAAAGGATTGGAGTGGCATGTCCACTTGAATCCCATAGCATTAACACGATGTTCCCCTAAAAAACCAGAGTGTTTCACACAGGAAAATCAAAGGAAGTGAAAAAAAGTTGGAGTGGATGCTAGATTGCCAATTAACACATGATTTCATAGGAAAAAAAATCCTACAGCATTCTATCCTATGAATCAAACGACCTAAGTAGGAAAATTATGAGGGGGGGTCCCTCCAGCAGTGTTCCTAGCTTGCACCTAAGCATCGCGGTGGTCAGACTTGGAGTCATTCATTTGGTACACATGACGTCTCAGATCTGGACACAAGGTGTACACTGTCAAGGTCCAAGGATAATGTTGTCCTCAAAGACGGACGTACACGGTCAAGGTCCACGGTCAAGGGGGTCAGGCGGACGCGAACTCTCACTATGTCCGCCATTTGAAGCAGCGCGCTAGTCGAGGGCACCGCCCACTACACTCCCAGCTGTAACCGGCTCCTCGCCACATTCAAAAACCTACATTTAAACCCGCATGGGATGCAAGAAACCCACTCCAGCCACACACATCCGTTCAAGAGTAGGACACTGGCCAAGCTCCTCCTTCCACCATCTCCTCCACTCTTTTGGCGGCATCCGACGAGTAGGAAAAGTAGTTCTCCGGCATAAAAGCCATCTTGGTGGCCCGCGTAGCCTGGCAGTTACGAGCGAGGCAGCTCGTTGCTCCACCTACCTCGCCTAGCCCGTCGGAGGCAGTTACCGCACTAAGCCAACGCGTGGTTCCGCAACTGGCCGCTCCAATATAGCTCGAGGAAGAGTGCCGAGTTGCTCCATGTCGGCTTGTCGGGGAGCACGGCGGCATGGGCATCATCGCTGCCCTTGATGCTGCCGCATCATACAAGGCCTCTAGTGCCTATGACTGCGCCATCCATCATTGATGCGCGCGTAGACACGCCATGCAGGCAGAGAAAGAAGCCGCCGCGGATGTCGACAAGGTGACGCGGCTACGCGGATATCGACGAGGTGATGGCCAGCATGTCCCCGCCCGCCGCCATCATCGAGGAGAAGTAGACCACGGGAGGACGCAACCGATTGTATCCCATGAAGGCAACCGCCGAGGCGACGACAGTTAAGTCAGTCGGTATCTTGCATGATTCTTCTTCAGCCGGATGCTGGAGGAGGACAAGAGATCGGGCGGCGACCATTTAGATTAGGTATTAATTCTACCAGGCTTGTTGTAATGGGAGTATCATAAGTAGTATCATGCGTGCCAACTAGGAAAATTTGATGAGGTGGCGTAGAATTAAATGAAGAAAGAGAGGCTTGAGTATCATAGAATTAAGTTACTCCCACTTTGGTTAGTGTTAGGCCTTGTTCGGTTCAACCTCCTCCCAAGGGGTTTGGAGAGGAATGGATGGGAATTTGGCTTGTACTTGATTTAATCACCCACAATCCATGTTAATCCCCGTTAAAACCCCTTGAACCGCACATTCCCTTAGGGTTAAAAATGACTGGGATTACAAAGGACAGGGTACAAACTTCAAGGATTTAAATGTGACGGTTTGTTTCCGACTAGCTCTACAACCTCAAGGTTTATTAATCGTACTTCACTCTCCCCTCACGCACATGCTCGGGTAGACTCACGGTGGAGCGCCTTTGCACACTAAAAGGCAGGTAACATGACAATTTGAGACATGTAGTCATCCACTTAATGTGGGGTCTGGGACCAAATGTCAGCCATACCAAGTGTGACCTAAATGGGGTAGCGTGGTTATTGATCGAGTTTCCTTTTACTGGTATGTTAAATGAAAAAAATATGGTTGTGTGTGAGGGAGTCCTAGATTAAGGGGTCCTCGGACAGCCGGACTATATGCTTATGCCGGACTATTGGGCTATGAAGATACAAGATAGAAGACTTCATCCTGTGTCCGGATGGGACTCTCCTTTGTGTGGAAGGCAAGCTTGGCAATTCAGATATGAAGATTCCTTTCTCTGTAACCGACTCTGTGTAACCCTAGCCCCCTCCAGTATCTATATAAACCGGAGGGTTTAGTCCGTAGGACAACAACAATCATAATCGTAGGGTAGCTTCTATGGTTTAGTCTCTACAATCTATCAACTCTTGTAATAGTCATATCATCAAGATCAATCAAGCAGGAAGTAGGGTATTACCTCCATTGAGAGGGCCCAAACCTGGGTAAACATTGTGTCCCCCGCCTCCTGTTACCATTAGCCTTAGACGCACAGTTCGGGACCCCCTACTCGAGATCCGCCGGTTTCGACACCGACATTGGTGCTTTCATTGAGAGTTCCACTGTGTAATCACCATAAGGCTCGATGGCTCCTTCAATCATCCACAACAACGCAGTCCAGGGTGAGATTTTTCTCCCCGGACAGATTTTCATATTTGGCGGCTTCGCATTGCGGGCCAACTCGCTTGGCCATCTGGAGCAGATCGACAACTACGCCCCTAGCCACTAGGTCAGGTTTGGAAGCTTGAACTACACTGCCGATATCCGAGGAGACTTGATCTTCGACGGATTCGAGCCCATGATAGTTGCACCTTGCCACCATGATGAACATGACCTAAATCTGTCATCGGACCGTGCTCAAGGGATAGCACCTGTAATCGCTCTAGCCCTAGAGCTTGAGCAGAGCGCGCCATCCGAGGATGGGAAGCTCAACCTCGCCACGGAGGCCGCAGACTCAGCGGCGCTAGAGCCGAACGCAGATCCGACCTCCGATGAGACCTGCGTTATCGGAGCCTCGGACTCGTCTCCGGCCATAGGCTCCAAACAGCGTGTATCCGCACCCATCGAATCTGACTGGGCACCGATCCTGGAGTTCAGCTTCGCAGACATCTTCCAACACTCACCCTTGGGTGATGTGTTAAACTCATTAAAATCCCTCTCCTTGTCAGGAGATTCTTGGCCGAACTATGTCCGGCTTGAGTGGGAAGCGGAGGACGAAGAGCTTCGTTGCCCACCACCACCCACTTGATAGGCACTGTCGATGATTTGACCGACATGCTTGATTTCGACTCCAAGGACATCGATGGTATGGACGACGATGCCGGAGAAGAACAGGAACCACCGCCCACGGGGCGCTGGACAGCCACCTCCTCATACGATATATACATGGTGGATACACCCAAAGAAGACAATGGCAAGAATAAAAAGCATCTAGTTGAGGATAAGCCTCCTGAGAAGCAGCCAAAGTGTCACGTCAGCGCCGCTGCTCTAAATCACGCCATGGTAAAAATAGCGATACCGGCACCAGAGACAACAGCACTCTGGACAACGCTGAAAACAACGAAGACCCCACCAAGCCAAGTTTTGATCAGGCTGAACAGGAAGATGGGCGAGCTGTCCCTGATGAACAGGCCATGAACGATGACTCAGAGGACAGCAATTACATGCCTCTATCCGAGGACAAGGTGACCCTCGGTGACAAAGAATTTATCGTGCTGGAGGATCCCGGCGAGCAGGAGTGTTTTAAGCGCCGGCTAATAGCCACTGCAAAGAGCCTGAAGAAGAAGCAGCAGCAGCTCCAAGCTGATCAAGATCTGCTCACTGATAGATGGAATGAGGTCCTGGCTGCCGAGGAATATGGACTCGAATGCCCAACGAAAAGTTACCCGAAGCGCAAATTTCTACCCCAATTCGATGAGAGGCATCGGAGCCAGCACTACCAACGCATAATACGGCTGACCGACCATGGCGTGGACTAGACAAAACTGCAACTCAGCTCGAACACCAGCCCGCGCTGCCTCGCCGAACAAATAGAAACACAACAGCTCGGGGATACACGCATGACCTGCGGTACCACTTGGAGAACAGAGCAGGACACCCAGATCGATCTATGGATCGTGGGGGTGCACCCCAATGCGCAACGACGGCCACCATGCCGGATATGACAAATACACACCTACTCGGGCCCACTACCACAAACCGGCTCCATCGGAGCTATGTCCCGACATAGCCCGACATAGAGGCGCCGCACACCCCCTATGCTTCACTGATGAAGTAATGGAACATGAATTCCCAGAAGGGTTTAAACCTGTAAACATTGAATCATATGATGGGACAACAGACCCCACAGTATGGGTCGAGGACTTCCTTCTCCATATACATATGGCCCCATGCCATCAAGTTTCTCTCGCTAAAACTCAAGGGACCAGCTCACCACTGGTTGAACAGTCTGCCCGAAAACTCCATTGGCAGTTGGGAGAACTTGGAAGATGCATTCCTGGACAACTTCCAGGGCACTTAGGTCCGACATCCGGATGCCGATGACTTAAGTCATATAATCCAACATCCCGGAGAGTCAGCCAGGAAATTTTGGACTCGGTTCTTAACTAAAAAGAACCAAATCATCGTCTGTCCAGATGCCAAAGCCCTAGCGTCCTTTAAGCATAACATCCATGATGAGTGGCTCGCCCGACACCTCGGCCAAGAGAAGCCAAAGTCCATGGTAGCCCTTACGACGCTCATGACCCACTTTTGTGCGGGCGAGGATAGCTGGCTAGCTCGTAGCAACAACACCTCAAGTAAACATGGCACTTCCTATGCCAGAGATAGCAACGGCAAGCCCCGACGCAACAAACACAAGCTTCAAAATAATGGAGATCACGCAGAAGACACGATCGTCAATGTCGGATTCAGTGGCTCCAAGTCCGGTCAGCAGAACAAGCCATTTAAGAGAAACAATCTGGGCCGTCCAGTCTGGACCGTATTCTCGATCATCAATGTCAAATCCCCAGTACCCCCGATAAACCAACCAATCATACCAACAGAGAATGTTGGGTTTTCAAACAGGCCGACAAGTTAAATGCCAAAAACAAGGAAAAGGTTTCGCGAAGCGATGGGACCCCGACTCAATGCCACATCGATCTAGCATGTAACACCTCATATCACTTTGCGGCCTCACGCACGGTATTCCCACGGGTGTCGCCTTACCTTTGCCCGGGACCGTTTGCGTCTTTTGGCACACGTATATAATAGTGTCGCTAGCATCCATATGATAAGGAGCCCGGGCTGACATGGCTAGTCGTAAACCCAAAGTGGCACTAACTTATAGGGACAGGCATCCATGACCCAGCTTCGAACGTGTCGGTCATCAGCGAGTGAATCCAGGCTGTAGCACTGGGCTAGCAGGACTCCGGTGAACCGGGCTGTAGCGGGCTAACAGGACTCCGGTATTCATCGCGTGACATTTCCCCCAAGGGACAGACACAAGAACGAAGAAGGACACATGCCGGCCAGCCTAAGTGTTCCGGAGCAGTAGCAAGCTACCATGGCTCGGTGGAAACACTAGGAGACATTTCCCGGTAAGAGAGGCTACTAAAGATAAACAACTAGATAGTCAGATCCCACACATACCAAGCATTTCAATAACATACACACAATATGCTCGATATGTGCAATACAACATGGCATCACAAAATGACTCTACGACTCAAGTAATTATTCAATAGGCTCCGAGGAGCGAGATATTACAAACAGGGGTCTCACGACCCAACATTCAGAGCATACAAGTCAAAGCACAAGCGGAAGCTATCATGTCTGAGTACATACATCTATAAATGAAAAAGGCTGAGAAGCCTGACTATCTACCAAATCCTGCCGAGGGCACAAGATCGTAGCTGAGGTAACAAGCTAAACGTCGAAGTCCACGTGGAACTACTAGTGAGACTGAAGTCTCTCTGCAAAAACATAAATTAAGCAACGTGAGTACAAATGTACCCAGCAAGACTTACATCAGAACTATCTACATATGCATCATTATCAACAAAGGGGATGGTGGGGTTTAACTGCAGCAAGCCAGCTTTGACTCGGTGGCTATCCTGAACTACGACGGCAATGTAACTCTTTGAGGTGGCGCACACGAGTCCACATATTCACCATATCAATACACCACTATGGATCCGCTCCCGTCTCCCTACGAGAACGCCATCCATAGCACTCACGCTTATCTTGCGTATTTTAGAGTATCCACTTTCACTTGTCTATGAACTGATATAAGCAACCCAGAAGTCCTTTTCCACGGACACGGCTATTCGAATAGATAATGTTAACCCTGCAGGGGTGTACTTCTTCACACACACTCTCACCACTTACCGCCGTTTACACGACATGTACTCGGCAACCTTCAAGCGGAAGCCCAACGTGGGTGTCGGCCACGACCTACCTAATCACCTAAGTCTCTAGTCCAGGTTTATCGCCTATTCGGGTTCCATCCATGAGGAGATCCGGCCGAGGTTTCGCTCACAGCCCCAAACGACGTGAACAGGGTTCCCGAGATACCTAACGGGTATTCGGTACACCGTGCCACGTACCTACCGCATCACAGCCCACCCCTACGGTCAGCGCTGTCCATGGCCTCCAGTAGGCTACAAACACCAGAAACTACTTGCAACTCCTGGACAGAGAACTAGGGTGAATAAGAAGTCGAGAGGGTCCATTGGTTTCGGGCCCAATGCGTGGTAGTAGCTGAATCATGGATCACAAACACAGAACTCAGTTCCTGAGGACGGCTGCAATGAGACAACCCACCATGTACTCCCACATGGCCTCTCACCGCTACCTTTACCAAATCGTGTTCACACGCTTAGCTCACACACCGTAGGACATGTTCACACACCTCTGATTCATCCCGGATGAATCAGACCTGACTCAACTCTAAGCAGTAGCAGGCATGACAAACAAACATGAATGAGTAGGCACAACAGGGCTCAAACAACTCCTACTCATGCTAGTGGGTTCCATCTATTTACTGTGGCAATGACAGGTCATGCAAAGGATAAAGGGGTTCAGCTACCGCAGCAAGTAACAGATGAATCGGTGTTGTCCTAATGCATTAAAAGAGAGCAGGAGCGAGAGAGTAGGATTGTATCGGAATGAACAAGGAGGTTTTGCTTGCCTGGCACTTCTGAAGATAACATTGAGCCTTCATCAGTGTCAACGATCACATCATCAGTATCACGTCTATCGAGAGGGGACAAATACCGGCAACATAGAAGGGAACACAATCAATGCAATGCACAATATGATGCATGATCATGACATGGCAAAATGAATGTGTTTTGGGCTAATGCATCTAGCAACAAGTTAAATGGGGTTGGTTTGAATACAAGATTCAAATTCAAACTCCATATGTGATTATTTAAATGCCATTCACTTCATTTGTCCTAAACAGTAGTGATAAGTTGTTCTAACATGCATGGAAATGGTACAGATGGATTCCTTGAATTTTTCTGATAATTTTTCATATATAATTTATTTAATTTGGAGTTACGGTTGAATTTCTATGAATTTTAGAAGTTTATACAATTTTCTGGAATTTCCTGAATTATTTTAAAACCAGAAAATGATTTATTGCGTCAGCACTAGGTCATGCTGATGTCAGCAGGTCAACTAGGCGGGTCCAGGTCAAACCTGACAGTGGGTCCCGCGTGTCAGTGACTCAGTTGGTTAACCGGGTTGATTAGGGTTAAACTAATACTAACGAAAATGTCAGCAGGGCTGGGCCCACATGTCTGTGGCTTAAATAATTAACTAAAGTAATTAGCGTTAACTAATCTAACACCTAAACTAATTAACAGGGGCTGGCCCCAGCTGTCATCGACCCAGGGGGGGTTCCGCCGTGGTCAGGTAAAACTACAATTGTCTATGATTTATTGAAGTTTTAGCTATTTTCTGGAATTTCCTGATTATTTTTAAATCCAGAAAATACTTATTGCGTCATTTAGTTAATTAGTTTAGGTGTTAGATTAGTTAACGCTAATTAATTTAGTTAATTATTTAAGCCACAGACATGTGGGCCCAGCCCTGCTGACATTTTCGTTAGTATTAGTTTAACCCTAATCAACCCGGTTAACCAACTGAGTCACTGACACGCGGGACCCACTGTCAGGTTTGACCTGGACCCGCCTAGTTGACCTGCTGACATCAGCATGACCTAGTGCTGACGCAATAAATCATTTTCTGGTTTTAAAATAATTCAGGAAATTCCAGAAAATTGTATAAACTTCTAAAATTCATAGAAATTCAACCGTAACTCCAAATTAAATAAATTATATATGAAAAATTATCAGAAAAATTCAAGGAATCCATCTGTACCATTTCCATGCATGTTAGAACAACTTATCACTACTGTTTAGGACAAATGAAGTGAATGGCATTTAAATAATCACATATGGAGTTTGAATTTGAATCTTGTATTCAAACCAACCCCATTTAACTTGTTGCTAGATGCATTAGCCCAAAACACATTCATTTTGCCATGTCATGATCATGCATCATATTGTGCATTGCATTGATTGTGTTCCCTTCTGTGTTGCCGGTATTTGTCCCCTCTCGATAGACGTGATACCGATGATGTGATCGTTGACACTGATGAAGGCTCAATGTTATCTTCAGAAGTGCCAGGCAAGCAAAACCCCCTTGTTCATTCCGATAAAATCCCACTCTCTCGCTCCTGCTCTCTTTTACTGCATTAGGACAACATCGATTCATCTGGTACTTGCTGCGGTAGCTGAACCCCTTTATCCTTTGCATGACCTGTCATTGCCATAGTAAATAGATGAAACCCACTAGCATGAGTAGGAGTTGTTTGAGCCCTGTTGTGCCTACTCATTTATGTTTGTTGTCATGCCTGCTACTGCTTAGAGTTGAGTCAGGTCTGATTCATCGGGAATGAATCAGAGGCGTGTGAACATGTCCTACTGTGTGTGAGCTAAGTGTGTGAACACGATTTGGTAAAGGTAGCGGTGAGAGGCCATGTAGGAGTACATGGTGGGTTGTCTCATTGCAGCCGTCCTCAGGAACTGAGTTCTGTGTTTGTGATCCATGATTCAGCTACTACCACGCATTGGGCCCAAAACCAATGGACCCTCTCGGCTTCTTGATCACCCTTGTCCTCTGTCCAGGAGTTGCAAGTAGTTTCTGGTGTTTGTAGTATGCTGGAGGCCGTGCGCAGCGCTGACCGTAGGGGTGGGCTGTGATGCGGTAGGCACGTGGCACGGTGTACCGGGCGCCCGTTTGGTGTCTCGGGAACCCTGTTCACATCGTTTGGGGCTGTGAGCGAAATTCCGGCCGGATCTCCTCATGGATGGAACCCGAATAGGCGATAAACCTGGACTAGAGACTTGAGTGTTTAGGTAGGCCGTGGCCGACACCCACGTTGGGCTTCCGCTTGAAGGTTGCGGAGTACATGTCGTGTAAACGGCGGTAAGTGGTGAGAGCGTGTGTGAAGAAGTACACCCCTGCAGGGTTAACATCATCTATTCGAATAGCCGTGTCCGCGGAAAAGGACTTCTGGGTTGCTTATATCAGTTCATAGACAAGTGAAAGTGGATACTCTAAAATACGCAAGATAAGCGTGAGTGCTATGGATGGCGTCCTCGTAGGGAGACGGGAGCGGATACATAGTGGTGTATTGATATGGTGAATATGTGGACTCGTGTGCGCCACCTCAAAAGAGTTACTTGCAGTCGTAGTTCAGGATAGCCACCGAGTCAAAGCTGGCTTGCTGCAGTTAAACCCCACCATCCCTTTGTTGATAATGATGCATATGTAGATAGTTCTGATGTAAGTCTTGCTGGGTACATTTGTACTCACATTTGCCTATTTATGTTTTTGCAGAGAGACTTCAGTCTCACTAGTATTTCCGCGTGGTCTTCGACGTTTAGCTTGTTACCTCAGCTACGATCTTGTGCCTCGGCAGGATCTGGTAGATAGTCAGGCTTCTCAGCCTTTTTCATTTATAGATGTCTGTACCCAGACATGATAGCTTCCGCTTGTGCTTTGACTTGTATACTCTGAGTGTTGGGTCATGAGACCATGTTTGTAATATCTCGCTCCTCGGAGCCTATTGATAAAATACCTGAGTTATAGAGTCATGTTGTGATGCTTTGTTGTATTTGCACATATCGAGCATATTGTGTGTATGATTGAAATGCTTGGTATGTGTGGGATCTGACTATCTAGTTGTTTATCTTTAGTAGCCTCTCTTACCGGGAAATGTCTCCTAGTGTTACCGCTGAGCCATGGTAGCTTGCTACTGCTCTGGAACACTTAGGCTGGCCGGCATGTGTCCTTCTTCGTTCCTGTGTCTGTCCCTTCGGGGAAATGTCACGCATTGAGTATCGGAGGCCTGTTAGCCCGCTACAGCCCGGTTTACCGGAGTCCTGCTAGCCCAGTGCTATAGCCCGGACCCACTTGCTGATGACCGACACGTTCGATGCTGGGTCATGGATGCCTGTCCCTGTAAGTCTGTGCCACTTTGGGTTTACGACTAGTCATGTCAGCCCGGGCTCCTTATCATATGGATGCTAGCGACACTATCATATACGTGAGCCGAAAGGCGCAAACGGTCCCGGGCAAAGGTAAGGCGACACCCGTGGGGATACCGTGCGTGAGGCCGCAAAGTGATATGAGGTGTTACCGGCTAGATCAATGTGACATCGATTCGGGGTCCTGACAGCGTTGGTATCAGAGCTTGACTGCCTGTAGGATTACCAAGCCAAACTGGTCGAAGTTGAGTCTAGAAATTCTTTAGTTATATGTAGGGGAATTGATTGTGGGATGGAACGTAAGGCTCTTTTACTCCTTATACCTCATGGCCTTCTGATCTGAGTCATCATCTTCTCTTCTACGGGGATTAAGAACTAGGCTATCTCTTCTTTCTATTAGGATCACGTGTTACTAATCAGTGGACTTATAAGATTGTTGGATTTAAGTCTCAGTTCGGTTCCTGCTACTTCCGTATGTTAATTGTTGATCTCGAAACCTTGATATTGTGCTTCTGAGTGGTTATGCCACCATTTTTGTGAATGTCTCAAATCTTTTCTGAGCATTTACAGCCGTTATGCTGTCCGAGTCTTCCCAGGTTTCTAAGTAGTCTGATGCATTTGCAAATCCTTTCTTCCCGTTTCAATATTCCCATGGGCCAGATTAACCACACTAATCAGCGAGTTGAGGTACTCTGTTACCTTGACATATATGTTGGAGATATTATTATGACCCTAGGTGTCTTAGGGGATCATCTAGTAATTTAGCCATGATTTGTGTTCCCAGTGTGATAATTCTGGCCATCATTCTCGAAAGCATCCCGTGATGCTACTTAGTAATAGGTATTCTGTTCCTGGGTTCTTGAACCCGAGATTCACTCTACCTACTTCATGTTGATAGTAATTGCTAGTGCCTTTAGGATATTAGTAACCTTTGCGATAGTCCTTGAAGTCCGTGGTATCTTCTTCTTTCAAATACCATGAACTACTTATGGCAGAAGTTCCTCGTTGAACTGAAATATCACAACAGGATTATTCTTGATGAGTTCTCCATTATATATTGTGGCTCTGCCAGTTCTACCTTTCTGCATGGGTTATCCGGAAGAGATATGTTGAACTTGGTTCGACATACTAATCTATGCATCCACAACTTAGAAAATTATATGTTCCTTTGAGTTGTTCTCTTTAGTTGCATTCCGACCCTCGTCTATCAATTGATAGTCAAGAGTATGCGTGCATTCATTCATCGATGCCTGTTACTCTCGTGGTCCGTCAAGCCATTCTATTCCAGAGAGTGACTTGGAGAAAACAAACTCCAGTACCTCATCCATATTTAGGATTGGGTCAAAGTAGTTGTGTTCCGCAGATCATGTTACAATCCAGCTTCTGGTCTGCTCTACCCTGAAGTATTACCTTCTTTATAACAGGAATTTCATGAGAATTGCACCACCTTTGGTGAATTCTTGATATAGTGATACTTCACGCCATCCTTTTTCATTCCTCGGTTCCGTGTTGTTGCAGCCGGAGTGCCGACAAGTGAATCATGATGTGTGAAATCAATACTCCTAGCAACTCCGTTGCTTGGTAGTTAAATGGACAATAACGTCATCCTTAGCGAGTTGACTATTGAATCATCACCCTAAGGTTGATTGTGCTACCTAGTCCATTTTCCTGGTGCACTCCTCGATTGATGAGATAGGATTTGTTAAGTCCTCGCTCATTTGATCATATTGTCTTGCCCTCAAAAGCGAGATTGTTCTCGAGCTTAGTAACATATCGGTGGTTCGTGATTTTCCAAATATCTTCTCGGAAGTATCACCAGGTCGTCACCTGACCGTTATGTTGAGCTCGTGATCAAGTTGGTTTCTTATGAACCACCTTCTCTCCAAGAATCGGTGTTAGATATCCCTGAGCTAGTTGGTTAAGCTAGACAACAACTTGGAGAGTTGGAAGATAAAAGCTTGCCTGACTTAGTTCGTTCCAAAGGGATATTCTTGTGTAGTGTGTGTTGAAGAAAGATGATATCTTCATCGATTGGTCCTTGTGATCAGTTGCTGGACCTATTGTCTTATCAATCCTTTGATTTGAGTGTGGGCTATTGTCAAATCAAATCAGTACCAACGATGCTCGTAATGTTGTCTTATTCGTGGTTGATCCCTCGAGCATACACCATTACATCTTTGGTCTGACCAATGCTATCACCGTGTTCACTTAACTATGGAATGCCTTTTAAAAGGAAACCCGGATGAATTGTTGTTGAGCCCATTGACAACATCCTTATCTCCTCCATGATTTTGTTGAACATTAAGCTAGTGTTGGAATCTTTTGAAAGCATTTGTTCATGCTAGTTCATGAAGCATATGTTCGGATGTAAGTAGTGACTTCCTTTAATTCATGTGCATCTGATGCAAGTTGCCGCCGTGGATTCGAGAAAGTCAATGTTGCTTTCTTTGGAATCATTCCAAATCAGTCATGCACACGTGCGAAGAATGCTGTGGTTTGAAGACTTGCAACCTTCAATCTATATGTATCCCTAGCACACCAAGCCACTGATTGATTTGTTCAAGGAGAAGGAGTTCCTTCATAAGAGCTAATCCGGACTTATGAAAGAACTTCGATATCCTCGCTGATGGTTCCCAACCAGAACTCGTTAGTGTTTTATCGTAAGACTACCATGTGGGCATGCTTGTCTGGGACAACGTGTTCACATATTTGTAGCAGAACCAGCTCATGTTTTGGACCTTGCTATCGTAGTTCATCTCCCGAGAATCCCGCAACGTCATCTCGTCGATTTGTGTTGCAAACTTTCGTTTTTCTTCCTAGACTCGATGAGTCTGGAATATCTTGACACCAACCAGATCTGAATCTCAAGCAGATGTGATGGTTGGAATATTTACCAAGAATTATAATATTGGTCGCGCGATAACCGGTAAAGTGGATGTCGTGGCCAACACACCCAGCCGAAAGACCTGTTATTATAATATCTTGATTGATGAAGTTGGCCACCTTCCCATAAGGACTTCGTAGGATTTACTCTCTAGTTGTGCCTTATGATTTGTTGTGTTCCCGAAGTCCGACCTTTTACTTGATGTTCTAGTTATCAAACCGTATCTATGAATGGGATACACTAGCACATCAAGGAGAACATTAGAAGCGGAGTGCTAAATGTCTCTCGGTCGATCATCCAGATTTTATTTCCTTGGCCCCGCCAAGGGTGAAATCTGAGAAGGTGTTATCTTCCTTTGCATCTGCATCCTCCATCACCATTCATCATGGTAGTAAGTTGTGTTGCCAGGATCCTTGACACGGATATTGGTAGAATCTTGATGAATATGGAAATGCTCAAGTTCTTGAGAGCACGCACAAGCACTACGAGTTATCATCGGCACTAACTGGGATTCCTCTCAGTTTCCTCGGCAATGCTATGACCTTTTCAGACAGTGAATTCACTCCCTATTGTTGGGTTCTTCCCCAGTTACCAGAATCATTCCAGCATTTGCATTTTGTTCCCCAGCTTGCACCGCCAATGTGCTATTCAACCATGGGTCCCTTCCATTTCCGGTGATAAGCAAATTCATCCATTACGTTGTCTTCAACAAGGTAATCCACATCATCCAAGTCCAAGTATGCCATTCTACCGACCCCCGCCAATCGATTGCTGTGATTTGCCTTAGGCTGATATAGAGAGTCTCAATGATCTCTATATCAAAGGTAATTCTTTTTGCCACTTAAGGGGATATTTCTATGAGTCACCCTCCCTAAGGTGCATCATTATGGTGTCATGGCAACTCAACTCCTCGCTACGTGACAATCGTTTACCACATTCTTGAGTTTGGAATTGTTGTCTACCTAGTGAACCTTTGTCATCTGCTTCACTCCAATTCCTATGGAGGTGTACTTCGTCTCTCAGCTCGAGAGATGTTGTTATGTCCCATTCCGTGAGTTAATCCTGAGTTGTTCGACCTTCGAGAAGAACGATTCTTTTAGGGTCTTTCCTCTCCTCTCGTTGTCATGTTAGTTGGAGTTCTCAAGGCAAGACTTCGAGACAATGATGCTGATCGAAACAACGTTCCAATAAAGTGCAACCTGGATCGTGAAGATTGTGCTAGTTTGCGCTCCCCCTTCACCTTACCCTACGCTTGAATCTCGGGACGAGATTTTTGTTTAGTGGGGGTGAGCTGTCACAGCCCCAGATCAGCCCTTGTTTGTTTTTGTTTTAGCATCTATGCAACATGTTTAAATTTTATGAAATTTGAAATGGGGATGACCAAGCCCTAGCACCAAAGCATTGCAAATAGGTTCAACTTCAAAATATTTTCACAGAACCCAAATTGGTTTGCAAAAATGTTCATGATTACTGGAAAAGGGTGAAAACCATATCCAGAGATGATGGATATTTTTCCAAGACATTTTTGGATTTTTGAATAAACCATATTGTATTTGACTTTGGGCATTTAAATACTATAAATAATTTAAATGTTCAAATAAATGTTGGAAATTGTTAAGGGTCACTGAAATAATTCAGAAAGCACCCATAATTATTTCCAGGATTTTATAAAATGATTTGATATTTTAAATCAAATCAAAAACAAATTGCAGAAATAGAAAAGAGAAACAGAACAGAAATAAAAGAGAGAAGGACTACCTGACGCTCACCTGGTAGCCCACCTGGCCCAGCAGCACGGCCCAGCCCATCTCCACCCCCCCTGTCGTCTTCCTCCCTGCCAGGAGGACAGACACCGCGACGCCGCCGCGCGCGCCACCTCCTGCTTCCCCTGGCCACCTCCTGCTTCCTCCCCGAGCCCTCTAGCGACGCCACGGAGTCGTCCCCGACCGCTATCCCTCTCTCTGCTCGCTCTGGCTCTCTCCCTCTCTCGATTTGGAGCACCACCGAGAGCCACCGGAGGGCGCCGCCATCGCATCCATAGCCACCGGCCACCCCTCGCCCTTCCGATGAGCTCAGGAGCTCCGTTCCGACCCCATGAAGCTCCACCACGACGCATGCGACGCCGGGTGCCCTGTAGCCACGCCATCACCGCCATCTTCTTCGTCACGGCCGGCAATCACCGCCGTTCGATTCGCCGCCGACAGGACGTCCCCGAGCCCACTTAGCGTCTCGTCTGACTCCCCGTGAGCTCCTCTTCTCTTCCCCTCACTCCGCGCACTTGATTTCGTCCCCTAGCTCCATCCTCCACCACGGCCGAAGCTCGCCGCCGCCGTGCCTCATCGCCGTCGTGGCCACAGCCACCCCAGCTCGTATCCGAGCCCACTGACGGGCTCACCGCGATCTCAGGAGTCCGTAGCACGCCCCAGCTCCTCCTGCCGTGCTCCCTAACCCCGACCCCGAGCTCGCCCGAGCTCCGGCCGCCGCCGAGGTCGACGCCGTGCTCAACTCCGGCCACCTCGCGGCCTCCCGTCCGTTCCTTTGGATGCGTAGGAGCAAGAGCTTCTCCCTAGTGCCCTCAGCGCGCCAAACCACCGCTCGTAGCGCCAAACCCGCCACCACCTGAACTCCGGCCGCCGTCGTCGTCATGATTGCCGTCGCCTCCGGCCACCCTAGCTTCTCCCGTTGGCCCTGTTAGATGCGCGCGGGCCTGGGCATCCCGTAGAGCCCCTCCGCCGCTCTTTTGGTCATCGGGGGGCGAATCCCGACGCTCTCCGCCGTCCGTGGCCTCGCCGGCGACGAGCCTCGGGTCAACTCCGGCGAGTTGACCCGGGTTTGACCCCCCTGGGTCGATGACAGGTGGGGCCAGCCCCCCCTGTTAATTAGTTTAGTTTATTTTAATTTATTTAGCCACTGTTTCACTGCCATGTGGGCCCGAGGCCCTGCTAATTTGGTTTAGGTACTAATTAAATTTTAGCTAACCCACTGACCCGCTGACTGTGGGCCCCAGCCCTTCTAATTACGTTAGTTAAGAATTAACTAAACCCTGTTTAGTTCCTGTGTCACTGACGTGTGGTCCCCACACGTCAGGTTTGACCGGACCAGCCCAGTTGACCCTGCTGACGTCACTGTGACGTGGGGCTGACGCAATAAGTATTTTCTGGATTTAAAAATAATAAGGAAATTCCAGAAAATAGCTAAAACTTCAATAAATCATAGAAATTCAACCGTAACTCCAAATTAAATAATTTATATATGAAAATTTATCAGAAAAATTCAAAGAATCCATCTGTACCATTTTCATGCATGTTAGAACAACTTATAGCTGCTGTTTAGCACAACTCAATTAAATGGCATTTGAATAATCACATATGGAGTTTGAATTTGAATCTTGTATTCAAACCAACTTCATTTAATCTGTTGCTAGTTGCATTAGCCCAAAACACATTCATTTTGCCATGTCATGATCATGCATCATATTGTGCATTGCATTGATTGTGTTCCCTTCTGTGTTGCCGGTATTTGTCCCCTCTCGATAGACGTGATACCGATGATGTGATCGTTGACACTGATGAAGACTCAATGTTATCTTCAGAAGTGCCAGGCAAGCAAAACCCCCTTGTTCATTCCGATAAAATCCCACTCTCTCGCTCCTGCTCTCTTTTACTGCATTAGGACAACATCGATTCATCTGTTACTTGCTGCGGTAGCTGAACCCCTTTATCCTTTGCATGACCTGTCATTGCCACAGTAAATAGATGAAACCCACTAGCATGAGTAGGAGTTGTTTGAGCCCTGATGTGCCTACTCATTTATGTTTGTTGTCATGCCTGCTACTGCTTAGAGTTGAGTCAGGTCTAATTCATCGGGAATGAATCAGAGGCGTGTGAACATGTCCTACTGTGTGTGAGCTAAGTGTGTGAACACGATTTGGTAAAGGTAGCGGTGAGAGGCCATGTAGGAGTACATGGTGGGTTGTCTCATTGCAGCCGTCCTCAGGAACTGAGTTCT
Source organism: Triticum aestivum (assembly GCF_018294505.1). Taxonomy (NCBI): domain Eukaryota; kingdom Viridiplantae; phylum Streptophyta; class Magnoliopsida; order Poales; family Poaceae; genus Triticum; species Triticum aestivum. Next base: position 104,510,473 of record NC_057813.1, read on the forward strand.
GTGTTTGTGATCCATGATTCAGCTACTACCACGCATTGGGCCCGAAACCAATGGACCCTCTCGGCTTCTTGATCACCCTTGTCCTTTGTCCAGGAGTTGCAAGTAGTTTCTGGTGTTTGTAGTATGCTGGAGGCCGTGCGCAGCGCTGACCGTAGGGGTGGGCTGTGATGCGGTAGCCACGTGGCATGGTGTACCGGGCGCCCGTTTGGTGTCTCGAGAACCCTGTTCACATCGTTTGGGGCTGTGAGCGAAATTCCGGCCGGATCTCCTCATGGATGGAACCCGAATAGGCGATAAACCTGGACTAGAGACTTGAGTGTTTAGGTAGGCCGTGGCCGACACCCACGTTGGGCTTCCGCTTGAAGGTTGCCGAGTACATGTCGTGTAAACGGCGGTAAGTGGTGAGAGCGTGTGTGAAGAAGTACACCCCTGCAGGGTTAACATCATCTATTCGAATAGCCGTGTCCGCGGAAAAGGACTTCTGGGTTGCTTATATCAGTTCATAGACAAGTGAAAGTGGATACTCTAAAATACGCAAGATAAGCGTGAGTGCTATGGATGGCGTCCTCGTAGGGAGACGGGAGCGGATCCATAGTGGTGTATTGATATGGTGAATATGTGGACTCGTGTGCGCCACCTCAAAAGAGTTACTTGCAGTCGTAGTTCAGGATAGCCACCGAGTCAAAGCTGGCTTGCTGCAGTTAAACCCCACCATCCCTTTGTTGATAATGATGCATATGTAGATAGTTCTGATGTAAGTCTTGCTGGGTACATTTGTACTCACGTTTGCCTATTTATGTTTTTGCAGAGAGACTTCAGTCTCACTAGTATTTCCGTGTGGTCTTCGACGTTTAGCTTGTTACCTCAGCTACGATCTTGTGCCTCGGCAGGATCTGGTAGATAGTCAGGCTTCTCAGCCTTTTTCATTTATAGATGTCTGTACCCAGACATGATAGCTTCCGCTTGTGCTTTGACTTGTATACTCTGAGTGTTGGGTCATGAGACCATGTTTGTAATATCTCGCTCCTCGGAGCCTATTGATAAAATACCTGAGTTATAGAGTCATGTTGTGATGCTTCGTTGTATTTGCACATATCGAGCATATTGTGTGTATGATTGAAATGCTTGGTATGTGTGGGATCTGACTATCTAGTTGTTTATCTTTAGTAGCTTCTCTTACCGGGAAATGTCTCCTAGTGTTACCGCTGAGCCATGGTAGCTTGCTACTGCTCTGGAACACTTAGGCTGGCCGACATGTGTCCTTCTTCGTTCCTGTGTCTGTCCCTTCGGGGAAATGTCACGCATTGAGTATCGGAGGCCTGTTAGCCCGCTACAGCCCGGTTTACCGGAGTCCTGCTAGCCCAGTGCTACAGCCCGGACCCACTTGCTGATGACCGACACGTTCGATGCTGGGTCATGGATGCCTATCCCTGTAAGTCTGTGCCACTTTGGGTTTACGACTAGTCATGTCAGCCCGGGCTCCTTATCATATGGATGCTAGCGACACTATCATATACGTGAGCCGAAAGGCGCAAACGGTCCCGGGCAAAGGTAAGGAGACACCCGTGGGGATACCGTGCGTGAGGCCGCAAAGTGATATGAGGTGTTACCGGCTAGATCAATGTGACATCGAGACGGGGTCCTGACAGCATTGGTATCAGAGCTTGACTGCCTGTAGGATTACCAAGCCAAACTGGTCGAAGTTGAGTCTAGAAATTCTTTAGTTATATGTAGGGGAATTGATTGTGGGATGGAACGTAAGGCTCTTTTACTCCTTATACCTCATGGCCTTCTGATCTGAGTCATCATCTTCTCTTCTACGGGGATTAAGAACTAGGCTATCTCTTCTTTCTATTAGGATCACGTGTTACTAATCAGTGGACTTATAAGATTGTTGGATTTAAGTCTCAGTTCGGTTCCTGCTACTTCCGTATGTTAATTGTTGATCTCGAAACCTTGATATTGTGCTTCCGAGTGGTTATGCCACCATTTTTGTGAATGTCTCAAATCTTTTCTGAGCATTTACAGCCGTTATGCTGTCCGAGTCTTCCCAGGTTTCTAAGTAGTCTGATGCATTTGCAAATCCTTTCTTCCCGTTTCAATATTCCCATGGGCCAGATTAACCACACTAATCAGCGAGTTGAGGTACTCCGTTACCTTGACATATATGTTGGAGATATTATTATGACCCTAGGTGTCTTAGGGGATCATCTAGTAATTTAGCCATGATTTGTGTTCCCAGTGTGATGATTCTGGCCATCATTCTCGAAAGCATCCCGTGATGCTACTTAGTAATAGGTATTCTGTTCCTGGGTTCTTGAACCCGAGATTCACTCTACCTACTTCATGTTGATAGTAATTGCTAGTGCCTTTAGGATATTAGTAACCTTTGCGATAGTCCTTGAAGTCCGTGGTATCTTCTTCTTTCAAATACCATGAACTACTTATGGCAGAAGTTCCTCGTTGAACTGAAATATCACAACAGGATTATTCTTGATGAGTTCTCCATTATATATTGTGGCTCTGCCAGTTCTACCTTTCTGCATGGGTTATCCGGAAGAGATATGTTGAACTTGGTTCGACATACTAATCTATGCATCCACAACTTAGAAAATTATATGTTCCTTTGAGTTGTTCTCTTTAGTTGCATTCCGACCCTCGTCTATCAATTGATAGTCAAGAGTATGCGTGCATTCATTCATCGATGCCTGTTACTCTTGTGGTCCGTCAAGCCATTCTATTCCAGAGAGTGACTTGGAGAAAACAAACTCCAGTACCTCATCCATATTTAGGATTGGGTCAAAGTAGTTGTGTTCCGCAGATCAAGTTACAATCCAGCTTCTGGTCTGCTCTACCCTGAAGTATTACCTTCTTTATAACAGGAATTTCATGAGACTTGCACCACCTTTGGTGAATTCTTGATATAGTGATACTTCACGCCATCCTTTTTCATTCCTCGGTTCCGTGTTGTTGCAGCCGGAGTGCCGACAAGTGAATCATGATGTGTGAAATCAATACTCCTAGCAACTCCGTTGCTTGGTAGTTAAATGGACAATAACGTCATCCTTAGCGAGTTGACTATTGAATCATCACCCTAAGGTTGATTGTGCTACCTAGTCCATTTTCCTGGTGCACTCCTCGATTGATGAGATAGGATTTGTTAAGTCCTCGCTCATTTGATCATATCGTCTTGCCCTCAAAAGCGAGATTGTTCTCGAGCTTAGTAACATATCGGTGGTTCGTGATTTTCCAAATATCTTCTCGGAAGTATCACCAGGTCGTCACCTGACCGTTATGTTGAGCTCGTGATCAAGTTGGTTTCTTATGAACCACCTTCTCTCCAAGAATCGGTGTTAGATATCCCTGAGCTAGTTGGTTAAGCTAGACAACAACTTGGAGAGTTGGAAGATAAAAGCTTGCCTGACTTAGTTCGTTCCAAAGGGATATTCTTGTGTAGTGTGTGTTGAAGAAAGATGATATCTTCATCGATTGGTCCTTGTGATCAGTTGCTGGACCTATTGTCTTATCAATCCTTTGATTTGAGTGTGGGCTATTGTCAAATCAAATCAGTACCAACGATGCTCGTAATGTTGTCTTATTCGTGGTTGATCCCTTGAGCATACACCATTACATCTTTGGTCTGACCAATGCTATCACCGCGTTCACTTAACTATGGAATGCCTTTTAAAAGGAAACCCGGATGAATTTTTGTTGAGCCCATTGACAACATCCTTATCTCCTCCATGATTTTGTTGAACATTAAGCTAGTGTTGGAAACTTTTGAAAGCATTTGTTCATGCTAGTTCATGAAGCATATGTTCGGAATTAAGTAGTGACTTCCTTTAATTCATGTGCATCTGATGCAAGTTGCCGCCGTGGATTCGAGGAAGTCAATGTTGCTTTCTTTGGAATCATTCCAAATCAGTCATGCACACGTGCGAAGAATGCTGTGGTTTGAAGACTTGCAACCTTCAATCTATATGTATCCCTAGCACACCAAGCCACTGATTGATTTGTTCAAGGAGAAGGAGTTCCTTCATAAGAGCTAATCCGGACTTATGAAAGAACTTCGATATCCTCGCTGATGGTTCCCAACCAGAACTCGTTAGTGTTTTATCGTAAGACTACCATGTGGGCATGCTTGTCTACGACAACGTGTTCACATATTTGTAGCAGAACCAGCTCATGTTTTGGAGCTTGCTATCGTAGTTCATCTCCCGAGAATCCCGCAACGTCATCTCGTCGATTTGTGTTGCAAACTTTCATTTTTCTTCCTAGACTCGATGAGACTGGAATATCCTGACACCAACCAGATCTGAATCTCAAGCAGATGTGATGGTTGGAATATTTCCCAAGAATTATAATATTGGTCGCGTGATAACCGGTAAAGTGGATGTCGTGGCCAACACACCCAGCCGAAAGACCTGTTATTATAATATCTTGATTGATGAAGTTGGCCACCTTCCCATAAGGACTTCGTAGGATTTACTCTCTAGTTGTGCCTTATGATTTGTTGTGTTCCCGAAGTCCGACCTTTTACTTGATTTTCTAGTTATCAAACCGTATCTATGAATGGGATACACTAGCACATCAAGGAGAACATTAGAAGCGGAGTGCTAAATGTCTCTCGGTCGATCATCCAGATTTTATTTCCTTGGCCCCGCCAAGGGTGAAATCTGAGAAGGTGTTATCTTCCTTTGCATCTGCATCCTCCATCACCATTCATCATGGTAGTAAGTTGTGTTGCCAGGATCCTTGATACGGATATTGGTAGAATCTTGATGAATATGGAAATGCTCAAGTTCTTGAGAGCACGCACAAGCACTATGAGTTATCATCGGCACTAACTGGGATTCCTCTCAGTTTCCTCGGCAATGCTATGACCTTTTCAGACAGTGAATTCACTCCCTATTGTTGGGTTCTTCCCCAGTTACCAGAATCATTCCAGCATTTGCATTTTGTTCCCCAGCTTGCACCGCCAATGTGCTATTCAACCATGGGTCCCTTCCATTTCCGGTGATAAGCAAATTCATCCATTACGTTGTCTTCAACAAGGTAATCCACATCATCCAAGTCCAAGTATGCCATTCTACCGACCCCCGCCAATCGATTGCTGTGATTTGCCTTAGGCTGATATAGAGAGTCTCAATGATCTCTATATCAAAGGTAATTCTTTTTGCCACTTAAGGGGATATTTCTATGAGTCACCCTCCCTAAGGTGCATCATTATGGTGTCATGGCAACTCAACTCCTCGCTACGTGACAATCGTTTACCACATTCTTGAGTCTGGAATTGTTGTCTACCTAGTGAACCTTTGTCATCTGCTTCACTCCAATTCCTATGGAGGTGTACTTCGTCTCTCAGCTCGAGAGATGTTGTTATGTCCCATTCCGTGAGTTAATCCTGAGTTGTTCGACCTTCGAGAAGAACGATTCTTTTAGGGTCTTTCCTCTCCTCTCGTTGTCATGTTAGTTGGAGTTCTCAAGGAAAGACTTCGAGACAATGATGGTGATCGAAACAACGTTCCTATAAAGTGCAACCTGGACCGTGAAGATTGTGCTAGTTTGCGCTCCCCCTTCACCTTACCCTACGCTTGAATCTCGGGACGAGATTTTTGTTTAGTGGGGGTGAGCTGTCACAGCCCCAGATCAGCCCTTGTTTGTTTTTGTTTTAGCATCTATGCAACATGTTTAAATTTTATGAAATTTGAAATGGGGATGACCAAGCCCTAGCACCAAAGCATTGCAAATAGGTTCAACTTCAAAATATTTTCACAGAACCCAAATTGGTTTGCAAAAATGTTCATGATTACTGGAAAAGGGTGAAAACCATATCCAGAGATGATGGGTATTTTTCCAAGACATTTTTGGATTTTTGAATAAACCATATTGTATTTGACTTTGGGCATTTAAATACTATAAATAATTTAAATGTTCAAATAAATGTTGGAAATTGTTAAGGGTCACTGAAATAATTCAGAAAGCACCCATAATTATTTCCAGGATTTTATAAAATGATTTGATATTTTAAATCAAATCAAAAACAAATTGCAGAAATAGAAAAGAGAAACCGAACAGAAATAAAAGAGAGAAGGACTACCTGACGCTCACCTGGTAGCCCACCTGGCCCAGCAGCACGGCCCAGCCCATCTCCACCCCCCCCTGTCGTCTTCCTCCCTGCCAGGAGGACAGACACCGCGACACCGCCGCGCGCGCCACCTCCTGCTTCCCCTGGCCACCTCCTGCTTCCTCCCCGAGCCCTCTAGCGACGCCACGGAGTCGTCCCCGACCGCTATCCCTCTCTCTGCTCGCTCTGGCTCTCTCCCTCTCTCGATTTGGACCACCACCGAGAGCCACCGGAGGGCGCCGCCATCGCATCCATAGCCACCGGCCACCCCTCGCCCTTCCGATGAGCTCAGGAGCTCCGTTCCGACCCCATGAAGCTCCACCACGACGCATGCGACGCCGGGTGCCCTGTAGCCACGCCATCACCGCCATCTTCTTCGTCACGGCCGGCAATCACCGCCGTTCGATTCGCCGCCGACAGGACGTCCCTGAGCCCACTTAGCGTCTCGTCCGACTCCCCGTGAGCTCCTCTTCTCTTCCCCTCACTCCGCGCACTTGATTTCGTCCCCTAGCTCCATCCTCCACCACGGCCGAAGCTCGCCGCCGCCGTGCCTCGTCGCCGTCGTGGCCACAGCCACCCCAGCTCGTATCCGAGCCCACTGACGGGCTCACCGCGATCTCAGGAGTCCGTAGCACGCCCCAGCTCCTCCTGCCGTGCTCCCTAACCCCGACCCCGAGCTCGCCCGAGCTCCGGCCGCCGCCGAGGTCGACGCCGTGCTCAACTCCGGCCACCTCGCGGCCTCCCGTCCGTTCCTTTGGATGCGTAGGAGCAAGAGCTTCTCCCTAGTGCCCTCAGCGCGCCAAACCACCGCTCGTAGCGCCAAACCCGCCACCACCCGAACTCCGGCCGCCGTCATCGTCATGATTGCCGTCGCCTCCGGCCACCCTAGCTTCTCCCGTTGGCCCTGTTAGATGCGCGCGGGCCTGGGCATCCCGTAGAGCCCCTCCGCCGCTCTTTTGGTCATCGGGGGGCGAATCCCGACGCTCTCCACCGTCCCTGGCCTCGCCGGCGACGAGCCTCGGGTCAACTCCGGCGAGTTGACCCGGGTTTGACCCCCCCCCCCTGGGTCGATGACGGGTGGGGCCAGCCCCCCCTGTTAATTAGTTTAGTTTATTTTAATTTATTTAGCCACTGTTTCACTGCCATGTGGGCCCGAGGCCCTGCTAATTTGGTTTAGGTACTAATTAAATTTTAGCTAACCCACTGACCCGCTGACTGTGGGCCCCAGCCCTTCTAATTACGTTAGTTAAGAATTAACTAAACCCTGTTTAGTTCCTGTGTCACTGACGTGTGGTCCCCACACGTCAGGTTTGACCGGACCAGCCCAGTTGACCCTGCTGACGTCACTGTGACGTGGGGCTGACGCAATAAGTATTTTCTGGATTTAAAAATAATCAGGAAATTCTAAAAAATAGCTAAAACTTCAATAAATCATAGAAATTCAACCGTAACTCCAAATTAAATAATTTATATATGAAAAATTATCAGAAAAATTCAAGGAATCCATCTGTACCATTTTCATGCATGTTAGAACAACTTATAGCTGCTGTTTAGCACAAATCAATTAAATGGCATTTGAATAATCACATATGGAGTTTGAATTTGAATCTTGTATTCAAACCAACTTCATTTAATCTGTTGCTAGTTGCATTAGCCCAAAACACATTCATTTTGCCATGTCATGATCATGCATCATATTGTGCATTGCATTGATTGTGTTCCCTTCTGTGTTGCCGGTATTTGTCCCCTCTCGATAGACGTGATACCGATGATGTGATCGTTGACACTGATGAAGACTCAATGTTATCTTCAGAAGTGCCAGGCAAGCAAAACCCCCTTGTTCATTCCGATAAAATCCCACTCTCTCGCTCCTGCTCTCTTTTACTGCATTAGGACAACATCGATTCATCTGTTACTTGCTGCGGTAGCTGAACCCCTTTATCCTTTGCATGACCTGTCATTGCCACAGTAAATAGATGAAACCCACTAGCATGAGTAGGAGTTGTTTGAGCCCTGATGTGCCTACTCATTTATGTTTGTTGTCATGCCTGCTACTGCTTAGAGTTGAGTCAGGTCTGATTCATCGGGAATGAATCAGAGGCGTGTGAACATGTCCTACTGTGTGTGAGCTAAGTGTGTGAACACGATTTGGTAAAGGTAGCGGTGAGAGGCCATGTAGGAGTACATGGTGGGTTGTCTCATTGCAGCCGTCCTCAGGAACTGAGTTCTGTGTTTGTGATCCATGATTCAGCTACTACCACGCATTGGGCCTGAAACCAATGGACCCTCTCGGCTTCTTGATCACCCTTGTCCTCTGTCCAGGAGTTGCAAGTAGTTTATGGTGTTTGTAGTATGCTGGAGGCCGTGCGCAGCGCTGACCGTAGGGGTGGGCTGTGATGCGGTAGGCACGTGGCACGGTGTACCGGGCGCCCGTTTGGTGTCTCGGGAACCCTGTTCACATCGTTTGGGGCTGTGAGCGAAATTCCGGCCGGATCTCCTCATGGATGGAACCCGAATAGGCGATAAACCTGGACTAGAGACTTGAGTGTTTAGGTAGGTCGTGGCCGACACCCACGTTGGGCTTCCGCTTGAAGGTTGCCGAGTACATGTCGTGTAAACGGCGGTAAGTGGTGAGAGCGTGTGTGAAGAAGTACACCCCTGCAGGGTTAACATCATCTATTCGAATAGCCGTGTCCGCGGAAAAGGACTTCTGGGTTGCTTATATCAGTTCATAGACAAGTGAAAGTGGATACTCTAAAATACGCAAGATAAGCGTGAGTGCTATGGATGGCGTCCTCGTAGGGAGACGGGAGCGGATCCATAGTGGTGTATTGATATGGTGAATATGTGGACTCGTGTGCGCCACCTCAAAAGAGTTACTTGCAGTCGTAGTTCAGGATAGCCACCGAGTCAAAGCTGGCTTGCTGCAGTTAAACCCCACCATCCCTTTGTTGATAATGATGCATATGTAGATAGTTCTGATGTAAGTCTTGCTGGGTACATTTGTACTCACGTTTGCCTATTTATGTTTTTGCAGAGAGACTTCAGTCTCACTAGTATTTCCGCGTGGTCTTCGACGTTTAGCTTGTTACCTCAGCTACGATCTTGTGCCTCGGCAGGATCTGGTAGATAGTCAGGCTTCTCAGCCTTTTTCATTTATAGATGTCTGTACCCAGACATGATAGCTTCCGCTTGTGCTTTGACTTGTATACTCTGAGTGTTGGGTCATGAGACCATGTTTGTAATATCTCGCTCCTTGGAGCCTATTGATAAAATACCTGAGTTATAGAGTCATGTTGTGATGCTTCGTTGTATTTGCACATATCGAGCATATTGTGTGTATGATTGAAATGCTTGGTATGTGTGGGATCTGACTATCTAGTTGTTTATCTTTAGTAGCCTCTCTTACCGGGAAATGTCTCCTAGTGTTACCGCTGAGCCATGGTAGCTTGCTACTGCTCTGGAACACTTAGGCTGGCCGGCATGTGTCCTTCTTCGTTCATGTGTCTGTCCCTACGGGGAAATGTCACGCATTGAGTATCGGAGGCCTGTTAGCCCGCTACAGCCCGGTTTACCGGAGTCCTGCTAGCCCAGTGCTACAGCCCGGACCCACTTGCTGATGACCGACACGTTCGATGCTGGGTCATGGATGTCTGTCCCTGTAAGTCTGTGCCACTTTGGGTTTACGACTAGTCATGTCAGCCCGGGCTCCTTATCATATGGATGCTAGCGACACTATCATATACGTGAGCCGAAAGGCGCAAACGGTCCCGGGCAAAGGTAAGGCGACACCCGTGGGGATACCGTGCGTGAGGCCGCAAAGTGATATGAGGTGTTACCGGCTAGATCAATGTGACATCGAGTCGGGGTCCTGACAGACGGTGTCCGGCGGCCGTGCGTGGAGAAGACAGGTCGCTGGCGAGGCATCAGGGCATCCGACGACGCGTGTCTCAACGGAGAGGTAGCAGGGGACTAGGCGGAGCCGATGGACTCTCTAGTAGGGCGAAACGACAGCGGTGGCTGCGGTGGTAGTGGACGGCAGCGGCAGCGGTCGGGCGAGAGAGGGAGAGATCCAGGGAAGGGGGTGAGAGCGCGGGAGAGTGAGGGAGAGAGGCAGGGAGGTGAGTGGCGCCATCTAGACGCGTCGGGGCGCCTCGGTGGCAAGCAGGAGGTGGCCAGGGCGGCGTCGGCGCCCGCCACCGAGCTGCTTCGGTGCGAGGGGAGGAAGACGACAGGGGGGGGGGTAGCGGTGGCGGGCTGGGCCGTGCTGCTGGGCCAGGTGGGCTACCAGGTGAGCGCCAGGTAAGATCTTCTGCTCTCTCTCTCTCTTATTTCTATTTAATTATGTTTTCTATTTTCTGTAGTTTGTTTTGATTTGATTTTAGACACTAAACCATTTTATAAAATCCTAAAAATAGTTATGTGGCTAGGACTAAAATATACCAAACCACATAAGATGTTCTAGTAATTATTGGACATATATTATTTGTATATCAAATATATATATCCAATGCAAATAGTTATTTATTTAATTCAAAGGCCCAAAATAATTAACTCTGAGATACAAAAAATATTGTTTTGAGTTTTACCTCTTTGCAATATTTTCAGAGACTAAGAGGAACATTTTCTTGGACTTCTTTGAGAAGATTTTAATGTTGATCATTTTTAGAAGGTTTTTGAGGCTTTGAAAATCCCTCAATTCAAATTTCATTTGAATTAAAACATGATGCTCACATGAGGCCTAGCCTAGTGCATAACAGGACCAGGGATGTGACAACTCACCCCCACTAAACAAAATCTCGTCCCGAGATTCAAGCGTAGGGTAGGGTGAAGGGGGAATGCAAACTAGCACAATCTTCATGATCCAGGGTGCACTTTATCAAAGCGTTGATTCGATCACCATCTTTGTCCCGTCGTCTTGCTCTGAGAACTCCAACTAGCATGACGAGAAGAGGAAAGGAAAACTCTAGAAGAATCTATCTTCTCGAATATCAATCAACCTAGGATCAGCTCACAAAGTGAGTCGTAGCAACATCTCTTGAGCTGGGACGCGAAGCATACATCTGAAGAGATGGAGTGAGACAGATGACGAGGGTCACTACGTAGACAACAATTCCACACTTAAGAAGGTGGTAAACGATTGTCAACGTAGCGAGGAGTTGAGTTGCCATGATACCACAACGAGGCACCTTAGGGATGGTGACTCGTAGAAATATCCCCTTAAGTGGCAAAAAGAATTACCTTTGATTCAAAGATCATTGAAACTCTTTAAACCAGCCTAAGGCAATTCTCGAGCGATCGTTTGGAGGGGGTCGGTAGAATGGCATACTCAGACTTGAATGATGTGGATTACCTTGTTGAAGACAACGTAATGGATGAATTTGCTTATCACCGGAAATGGAAGAGACCCATGGTAGAATGGCCCATTGGCGGTGCAAGCTGGGAACAAAATGCAAATGCTGGGAATGATTCTAGTAACTGGGGAAGAACCCAACAATAGAGAGTGAATTCACTGTTTGAAAGTTATAGCATAATCGAGGGAACTGAGAGCAATCCCAGTTAGTACCGATGATAACACGTAGCGCTTGTGCGTGTTCTCAAGAACTTGAGCATTTCCATAATCATCAAGGTTTTACCAACAACCGCGTCAAGGGTGCTGACAACACAACATACTACCATGATGAATAGCGATGGACGATGCAGATGCAAAGGAGGATAACACTTTCTCAGATTTCACCTTAGCGAGGCCAAGGGAACGAAATCTGGATGATCGACCGAGAGACATTTAGCACTCCGCTTCTAATGTTCTCCTTGATGTGCTAGCGTAATCCACCCATAGATATGGTTTGATATCTAGAACATCAAGTAAAAAGTCGGACTTCGGGAGCACAAAAATTCATAAGGAACAACTACTAGAATAAGTCCTACGAGATCCTTATGGGGAGGTGGCCAACTTCCTCAATCAAGATATTATAATAACAGGTATTCCGACTGGGTGTGTTGGCCATGACATCTACTTTCCCGGTTATCGCGAGACCAATATTATAGTTGTTGGGAAATGTTCCAACCATCACATCTGCTTGAGATTCAGATCTGGTTGGTGTCAGGATATTCCAGACTCATCGAGTCTAGGAAGAAAAACGAAAGTTTGCAACACAAATCGACGAGATGACGTTGCGAGATTCTCGGGGAATGAACTACGATAGTAAGCTCCAAAACATGAGCTGGTTCTGCTACAAACATGTGAACACGTTGTCCCAGACAAGCATGGCCATGTAGTAGTCTTATAATTAAACACTACCGAGTTCAGGTGGGGAACCATCATCGGGGGTATCAGAGTCCTGTGCATTACCATGGATTAACGCTTAACTCCTTTTCCTGAACAAATCAATCAGTGGCTTGGTGTGCTAGGGATACATATAGAATGAAGGTTGCAAGTCTACAAACCACAGAATTCTTCGCACGTGTGCATGACTGATTTGGAATGATTCCAAAGAAAGCAACATTGACTTTCTCGAATCCACGGCGGCAACTTGCATCAGATGCACATGAATTAAAGGAAGTCACTACCTTCATCCAAACATATGCTTCATGAACGAAACACGAAGAAATGCTTACACAAGTTTCCAACACTAGGTTGATGTTCAACATGACTCATGGGAGAGACAAAATGCTGCTGATGGGCTCAACAACAATTCATCGAGATTTCCATGTAAATGGAATTCCATAATTATGTGAACAAGTGATAGCATTGGTCAGACCCAAAAGATATAATGGTGTATGCTCGAGGGATCAACCACGAGTAAGACAACATTACGAGCATCGTTGGTACTGATTTGACTTGACGATGGCCCACACTCAAATCAAAGGATTGATAAGACAATAGGTCCAACAACTGATCACAGGGACCAATCGATGAAGATATCATCTTTCTTCAACACACATACAAGACATCCCTTAAAATGAACTAAGTCGGACAAGCTTCCATCTCCCAACTCTCCAAGTTGTTGTTTAGCTTAACCAACTAGCTCAGGGATATCTTACACCGATTCTTGGAGAGAAGGTGGTTCACAAGAAACCAACTTGATCACGAGCTCAACATAATAGTCAGGGGACAACCTGGCAATACTTCCGAGAAGATATTCGGAAAATCACGAACCACCGATATGTTACTAAGCTCGAGAACAATCTTGCTTTTCAGGGCAAGACGATATAATCAAATGAGCGAGGACTTGACAGAATCCTAACTCATCAATCGAAATGTGCACCAGGAAGATGAACAAGATAGCACGATCAATCTTAGAATGATGATTCAAGAACCAACACGTTAAGAATGAGGTTATCGTCCATTTAACTACCAAGGAATGGAGTTGCTAGCAGTATTGATTTCACACACCACGATTCACTTGTCGGCATTCCGGTTACAATAACACAGGAACCGAGGAATGAACAATGATGGCAAGAAGTATCACTGTACCAAGAGTTCATAGGATGGTGTGCAATTCCTATAACAATCCCGATATAAAGATGGTAATACTCCAAGGTAGAGCAGAGCAAAAGCTGGATTAGCAATTTGATCTGCGGAGCACAACTTCTTTGACCCAATCCTGGATATGGAAGAGGTACTGGAGTTTGTTTCTCCTAGTCATTCCGCGATAGAATGGCTTAACGGACCACAAGAGTAATAGGCATCGATAAACGAACGCACGCATACTCTTGACTATCAATTGATAGACGAAGGTTAGTAGACAACTAAAGAGGGACAACTCAAAGGAACATATAACTTTCTGAGTTGTGGATGCATAGATTAGTCTGTCGAACCAGGTTCAACAGGTTTCTTTCGGATAACCCATGCAGAAAGGTTGAGCTGGCAGAGTCATAATATAGCATGGAGAACTCTTCGAGAGCACTCTTGTTGTCATCTTTTGGTTCAGAAGAACTTCTGCCAAGAATGGTTCATGGTAATTGGAAGAAGGATGTACCACGAACCTCGAGGACTAACGCAAAGGTTACTAATATCCTAAAGGAACTAGCAAACCCTATCAACATGAAGTAAGTAGAGTGAATCTCGGGTTCAAAACCCAAGGAGTAGAATACCTACTACTAAGTGGCATCACGGGATGCTTTCGAGAATAAAAGCCAAAATCATCACACTGGGACACAAAACATGGATAGACTACTAGATGATTCCCTGAGACACCTAGGGTCATAACAATAACTCCAACATAAAGGTCGAGGCAGTAGAGTACCTCAACTCAACAATTTGTGTGATTAACCTGGCCTAAAAGACATTGAAACCAGAGGAAAAGGATTTGCAAATGCATCAGACTCTTTGGAAACCTGGGATGACTCGGACAGCATAACGGCTGTAAATGCTCAGAAAAGATTTGAGACATTCACAAAAATGGTGGCATAACCACTCAGAAGCACAATATCAAGGTCTCGAGATCAATAATTAACATACAGAGGTAGAAACTGAACTGAGGCTTAATCCAACAATCTTATAAGTCTACGGATTAGTAACACGTGATCCTGATGGAAAGAGGAGATAGCCTAGTTCTTAATCCCCGTAGAAGAGAAGATGATGACTCAGATCAGAAGGCCATGAGGTATAAGGAGTAAAAAGAGCCTTATGTTCCATCCACAATCAATTCCCTTATATAACTAAAGAATCTCTAGACTCAACTTCGACCAGTTTGGCTTGGTAATCCTACAGGCAGTCAAGCTCTGATACCAACGCTGTCAGGACCCTGACTCAATGCCACATCGATCTAGCATGTAACACCTCATATCACTTTGCGGCCTCACGCACGGTATTCCCACGGGTGTTGCCTTGCCTTTGCCCGGGACCGTTTGCGTCTTTTGGCACACGTATATGATAGTGTCGCTAGCATCCATATGATAAGGAGCCCGGGCTGACATGGCTAGTCGTAAACCCAAAGTGGCACTAACTTACAGGGACAGGCATCCATGACCCAGCATCGAACGTGTCGGTCATCAGCGAGTGAATCCAGGCTGTAGCACTGGGCTAGCAGGACTCCGGTGAACCGGGCTGTAGCGGGCTAACAGGACTCCGGTATTCATCGCGTGACATTTCCCGCAAGGGACAGACACAGGAACGAAGAAGGACACATGCCGGCCATCCTAAGTGTTCCGGAGCAGTAGCAAGCTACCATGGCTCGGTGGAAACACTAGGAGACATTTCCCGGTAAGAGAGGCTACTAAAGATAAACAACTAGATAGTCAGATCCCACACATACCAAGCATTTCAATAACATACACACAATATGCTCGATATGTGCAATACAACATGGCATCACAAAATGACTCTACGACTCAAGTAATTATTCAATAGGCTCCGAGGAGCGAGATATTACAAACAGGGGTCTCACGACCCAACATTCAGAGCATACAAGTCAAAGCACAAGCGGAAGCTATCATGTCTGAGTACAGACATCTATAAATGAAAAAGGCTGAGAAGCCTGACTATCTACCAAATCCTGCCGAGGGCACAAGATCGTAGCTGAGGTAACAAGCTAAACGTAGAAGTCCACGTGGAACTACTAGTGAGACTGAAGACTCTCTGCAAAAACATAAATTAAGCAACGTGAGTACAAATGTACCCAGCAAGACTTACATCAGAACTATCTACATATGCATCATTATCAACAAAGGGGATGGTGGGGTTTAACTGCAGCAAGCCAGCTTTGACTCGGTGGCTATCCTGAACTACGACGGCAATGTAACTCTTTGAGGTGGCGCACACGAGTCCACATATTCACCATATCAATACACCACTATGGATCCGCTCCCGTCTCCCTACGAGAACGCCATCCATAGCACTCACGCTTATCTTGCGTATTTTAGAGTATCCACTTTCACTTGTCTATGAACTGATATAAGCAACCCAGAAGTCCTTTTCCGCGGACACGGCTATTCGAATAGATAATGTTAACCCTGCAGGGGTGTACTTCTCCACACACGCTCTCACCACTTACCGCCGTTTACACGACATGTACTCGGCAACCTTCAAGCGGAAGCCCAACGTGGGTGTCGGCCACGACCTACCTAATCACCTAAGTCTCTAGTCCAGGTTTATCGCCTATTCGGGTTCCATCCATGAGGAGATCCGGTCGAGGTTTCGCTCACAGCCCCAAACGATGTGAATAGGGTTCCCGAGATACCTAACGGGTATTCGGTACACCGTGCCACGTACCTACCGCATCACAGCCCACCCCTACGGTCAGCGCTGTCCACGGCCTGCAGTAGGCTACAAACACCAGAAACTACTTGCAACTCCTGGACAGAGAACTAGGGTGAATAAGAAGTCGAGAGGGTCCGTTGGTTTCGGGCCCAATGCGTGGTAGTAGCTGAATCATGGATCACAAACACAGAACTCAGTTCCTGAGGACGGCTGCAATGAGACAACCCACCATGTACTCCTACATGGCCTCTCACCGCTACCTTTACCAAATCGTGTTCAGACGCTTAGCTCACACACCGTAGGACATGTTCA
The DNA here is from genome assembly GCF_018294505.1 of Triticum aestivum. NCBI lineage: Eukaryota > Viridiplantae > Streptophyta > Magnoliopsida > Poales > Poaceae > Triticum > Triticum aestivum. Next base: position 104,527,116 of record NC_057813.1, read on the forward strand.
CACACCTCTGATTCATCCCGGATGAATCAGACCTGACTCAACTCTAAGCAGTAGCAGGCATGAAAAACAAACATGAATGAGTAGGCACAACAGGGCTCAAACAACTCCTACTCATGCTAGTGGGTTTCATCTAATTACTGTGGCAATGACAGGTCATGCAAAGGATAAAGGGGTTTAGCTACCGCAGCAAGTAACAGATGAATCGGTGTTGTCCTAATGCATTAAAAGAGAGCAGGAGCGAGAGAGTAGGATTGTATCGGAATGAACAAGGAGGTTTTGCTTGCCTGGCACTTCTGAATATAACATTGAGTCTTCATCAGTGTCAACGATCACATCATCGGTATCACGTCTATCGAGAGGGGACAAATACCGGCAACACAGAAGGGAACACAATCAATGCAATGCACAATATGATGCATGATCATGACATGGCAAAATGAATGTGTTTTGGGCTAATGCATCTAGCAACAAGTTAAATGGGGTTGGTTTGAATACAAGATTCAAATTCAAACTCCATATGTGATTATTTAAATGCCATTCACTTCATTTGTCCTAAACAGTAGTGATAAGTTGTTCTAACATGCATGGAAATGGTACAGATGGATTCCTTGAATTTTTCTGATAATTTTTCATATATAATTTATTTAATTTGGAGTTACGGTTGAATTTCTATGAATTTTAGAAGTTTATACAATTTTCTGGAATTTCCTGAATTATTTTAAAACCAGAAAATGATTTATTGCGTCAGCACTAGGTCATGCTGATGTCAGCAGGTCAACCAGGCGGGTCCAGGTCAAACCTGACAGTGGGTCCCGCGTGTCAGTGACTCAGTTGGTTAACCGGGTTGATTAGGGTTAAACTAATACTAACGAAAATGTCAGCAGGGCTGGGCCCACATGTCTGTGGCTTAAATAATTAACTAAATTAATTAGTGTTAACTAATCTAACACCTAAACTAATTAACAGGGGCTGGCCCCACCTGTCATCGACCCAGGGGGGGTTCCGCCGTGGTCAAGTGGGTCAACCCCACCGGTGACATGACGCCGGCGAGGCCAAGTGCGGCGGCGGGCTTCGGAAATCGCCCTCAGGGCATCATTTCGAGCGTGGTTAGTTGCATTCAAACGCACGCAGTGGCGCGCGTCGAACGGTGGTGGTGGCCGGACCTATGGTGGCCGGAGCCGACGACGGCGAGCTCCAAGGCGGCGGCCGGAGTTCGGGTGGCCACGGGTTAGCTGCTGCGGCAGGCAAACGGGAGGGGGCTTGCGCTAGGAATGCTCTACGGAACGCTGCGAACGCGTTAGGCTCGCCGGGTTGACCAAATGGTCACCGGAGCTATGTCGACGACGAGCTCGGGCGGCGGCGTGCTACGGGCATCCAGGGGCGATGCCTACGGCGATCAAAAGAAGCGGGGAAGAGGGGGAAACGGTGGAGGAGCTCACGGGGGGTCGGTTGGAGCAGACGGCGAGCTCGAGGAGGCGGCGAAGACGGCGAATCGACAGACGGTGTCCGGCGGCCGTGCGTGGAGAAGACGGGTCGCTGGCGAGGCAGCAGGGCATCCGACGACGCGTGTCTCAACGGAGAGGTAGCAGGGGACTAGGCGGAGCCGATGGACTCTCTAGTAGGGCGAAACGACGGCGGTGGCTGCGGTGGTAGTGGACGGCGGCGGCGGCAGCGGTCGGGCGAGAGAGGGAGAGATCCAGGGAAGGGGGTGAGAGCGCGGGAGAGTGAGGGAGAGAGGCAGGGAGGTGAGTGGCGCCATCTAGACGCGTCGGGGCGCCTCGGTGGCAAGCAGGAGGTGGCCAGGGCGGCGTCGGCGCCCGCCACCGAGCTGCTTCGGTGCGAGGGGAGGAAGACGACAGGGGGGGTAGCAGTGGCGGGCTGGGCCGTGCTGCTGGGCCAGGTGGGCTACCAGGTGAGCGCCAGGTAAGATCTTCTGCTCTCTCTCTCTCTTATTTCTATTTAATTCTGTTTTCTATTTTCTGTAGTCTGTTTTGATTTGATTTTAGACACTAAACCATTTTATAAAATCCTGAAAATAGTTATGTGGCTAGGACTAAAATATACCAAACCACATAAGATGTTCCAGTAATTATTGGACATATATTATTTATATATCAAATATATATATCCAATGCAAATAGTTATTTATTTAATTCAAAGGCCCAAAATAATTAACTCTGAGATACCAAAAATATTGTTTTGAGTTTTACCTCTTTGCAATATTTTTAGAGATTAAGAGGAACATTTTCTTGGTCTTCTTTGAGAAGATTTTAATGTTGATCATTTTTAGAAGGTTTCTGAGGCTTTGAAAATCCCTCAATTCAAATTTCATTTGAATTAAAACATGATGCTCACATGAGGCCTAGCCTAGTGCATAACAGGACCAGGGATGTGACACAATGATGACGAGGAACCCCGGCCAACGAACATAGGGGGACAGAAGAAGTTTCCTCCCCAAGTTAAAATGGTGAACATGATATATGCCACCCATATCCCAAAAAGGGAGCGGAAGCGCGCACTAAGGGCCATCTACAAAATTGAGCCAGTCGCCCCAAAGTTCAAACCATGGTCCTCTTGTCCGATTACCTTCGATCGCAGGGTCCATTCGACAAGTATCCGTCATGGCGGTTCAGCCGCACTGGTCCTTGACCCCATTATCGATGGATTCCACCTCACACGAGTCCTGATGGATGGTGGTAGTATTGATCCCTCAAGGATCAAGCCCACCAAAACCACCTTTAAAGGTGTCATATCAGGTGTAGAGGCCTGTTGTACGGGCTCAATAACACTGGAAGTACTCTTCGGATCCCCGTATAATTTCCGAAGCGAATAGTTAATCTTCGACATCGTCCCCTTCCGCAGTGGTTATCATGCACTACTCGGATGAACCGCATTTGCTTGATTCAATGCAGGGCTGCACTATGCCTACCTCAAGCTCAAAATGCCTGGACCTCGCGGTCTTATAACAGTCAATGGAAATACGGAGCGCTCCCTCCGTACTGAGGAGCACATCGCGACCCTATCAGCCGAAGTACAGAGCAGCCTTCTCAGGCAGAACCTCAATTTGGCAATAAAGCTCCCAGACACCGTCAAGCGAGTCCAAAATACTCTGCAGTAGGACCGTCCGGCTCATCTAGAGCTCAACTAGCAATTCGGCCACCGTCCTAGTCCTAATCAAGCAGTGAAATTCATGCCGCACATACATAATTACGAACTTAAAATACCACGGGCATACACGGAGGCACAGTTAGACTGCGGTCCACAAAGCAACTCAACCGCCCTTGGATCCGCATACCTTCACTTTTTCTTTTCCTTTCAGGTTTTTTCTCTGCTTGAGGATTTTCTGATAACCTGATCATCGGACCCATCGCGGCAGGATACACCAAGAAAGGCAAGAGGCTTTGACGTACAAGGGAATTCCCAGGTGGTCTCTGCTAACGATCATTATTCCTATTTTACATACCCGCACGCAGCCCGCTCTTGGTCATGGCATGTCAAATAGCCTTATTTGCTTATCGCACTACTTTTACACCTACGCCTCAACGTATTACAATGGAAAATAATTTGCAGCTTCCGCCTATTACTTAAATTTTTCCTTGTCTTTGTATTTACTGCATTCGTACATTCTGGTACGCCTTAATTCGTTAGGGGCTTCAGTGTACCCCATAACACGGCAAGAAAGTCCGAACACTTTTATAGTACAGTTTGGCACCCTGAACTTATAGCATTATATGCATTGGCTTCGAATCATGTCTTGGGTCAATAATTGGGTTGCCCGGCTCCTGTGCTTGCTACCTTACGTTCCGCTATATCGGCTAGGGTAGTAAAGGGAGAACTACTGCAATTGTGTCCCGGTTCTTCCGGACGAGCACCTCAGTAGAGAAAGCCAAAAACTGACTGTCATGATGCGGCGAGAGCTGGTCGCTATTCAAGAGGTTTCAAATCGCTAGAGATTTTTTTCGCTTTATGCGAGGAATTGGTTTTTTTCCGATTAGGCTTGTATAGCGCCCCAACTACGACCTTCCGAATACCAGGGGCTACGCCAATATTTAAAATTATAGAACTCCTATGGCTAATTGAGGGTGATAAAGCTGTATAGTCCAATTTCCTTGTTCGTTGCGCTAAACACCTCCTTAAAGGACCAAAAACTTGGATAAATAGTGTTTAGATTTATCCCGAACACCCCAGTACTAGTTATGTGGGGGCAGAAGCCGACGACTGACCAACTCGCAGATTTTATAAACAACCGCATAGGAGGTAAAATTTTAAATAAACAAGCATTATATTGCATAACGAACTTGTTTCATATTACAGAACAAGATAAAGTGAATGCATTCATTCAAAGATTACATCCTTTGCACATTGCTCCGCCACAAGGCGGGATCCCTCCAGGACGCCGTCATAGTATAGTTTGGGTCGGCAGTGCTCCTTGCCCTTAGGCCGCCCCTCGGTCATCATCTTCTTCGCGTTCATCTTCGCCCAATGCATCTTAGCGCGGGCAAAGGCCATCCGCACACCTTAAAATCAAACCGACCACTTTATGACTTCAAGCCGTGGGCAGGCGCTAACAAGCCGCTTCATGAATCCAAAGTAGCTACTAGGCATGGGCTCGGAAGGCCATAGCCGGACTATTAGGTCCTTCATGGCCAGTTCGGCCGCCTTGTGCAGCTCAACCAGTTGTTTCAGCTGGTCTCTAAAGGGCACCGGATGTTTTGGTCCGAGGTATTGGAACCAAAACAGCTTCTCCGTAGAGCTCCCTTCTTCGGCTCGGTAGAACTCTGCAGCATCTGATATGCTGGGCGGCAAATCCGCAAACGCTCCTGGAGAACTCCAAATTCGGTTAAGTAAAAAGAATGCCTCCTTCACATTCTTGCTTTGCATATTAAAAGCCTTACCTACCGCAATCTTCTTGGCCACCTAGATATCCTGGAGGCCCCCCTGGGCTTCGGCTCTGGCGTCTTGCATGCTCTGGAGGGCCTTGGCAAGCTCGGAATCTTGAGTCCTAGAGTCACGTTCCGAGGACACGTACTTCTTAACGGTGTCCTGGAGCTCTTGCTAGACCTCGCTGACCCGAGCCTCCTGCTTCTCGCGCGCGGCGCGTTCCTTGGCCGCTTTGTCCTCGGCCTCAGCTAACGCCTTCTTGAGGGCCACCACCTCGGTCGTGGCCCCTAACAAAGTTCATGACGCTTTACTTAGCACGAACCATTCATCCTTCATAAATATACATACAGGGTACCACATACCTGGCTTTCTTCCAGCTGCCTATTCACGAGGCCATGCTCTCCCTCGGCCCGCTCAGGTCCTGCTTCAGTCCAGAGACCTCCATAGTATGGGCGGCAGCAGCGAGCAGCGAATCTTGCCTATTCACACAGACATCTTATGTTAGACTCTTGTGAATATTACTTGATCCTCTGTTCGGCTTTTCTTTATTCTTTCACAATTTTATTACTTACCTCAAAGCCTGTTAGAAGGCTAGTGCAGGCTTCGGCCAGTCCGCTCTTGGCGGACGGGATCTTCTCGATCACCATACTCATAAGAGTACGGTGTTCTTCAACAATTGAAGCGCCTCGAAGCGCTTCCAGTAATCTGTCCGGTGCCTCAGGATGGACAGAGGTCACCGGTGGAGGCGGCTCACCCCCCTCGTTCGGGAGAGGCTGCCTGCCTGAATCCAGAGCCACTTGGGTCTCTGGAGCTGCATTTGGCTGGGGGCAAAACTGGATGCGGCTCCCATCGTCGGTGTCCATGGGGGTATTTCCCCCCATGAGTTCGGCGACCGGGGTTTTATCCTCCGGCATCACTGAAACGGTTCCCCCTTGGCCTGGTATCCTTTGAGACAACACCTCGGTGTTATCTGCAGCATTGGGGGAGGAAGCCGTCGGAAGGGATCTGTTGTCCATCGCCAACGGGTCCAGCGATCCGTCCGAAGAGGAGGACAACTCGATGTTGGACTTGGCCGGACTGCAGGTGCGTGCCTAGCACATCAAAAAACGATAAAGTGAAAAGGACGGAAATACTATCGTCCGGATACTTATGATTTGGCCAGGGGCTTGATCCTGGGCTCCCACTCCTCGCTGCTGTTGGTGGCCGTGACGGAGTAGTCCGGAAGGGAGTTTTTTCCCTTCTTGGATGCCTCAGCCTCCCCATATGTGGAGGCCTTCCTCTTCTTGCTCCCCCCAGTGGGGGGGCGGATTTCCTCCTCCTCATCTTCTTTGGTGGAGGAGTGCGTCTCGGTGTCTTCAGACATCACGTCTGAAGCACTCTTGCGTTGGCGACCATCTCTGGTCCCCTTGTCCGTCTTCTTGGCCTTCTTCTCCGGCACCTCATAGGGCGCCAGAAACAGCATCTTCGTCAGAAGAGGTGTTTCTGGATCTTCGGGTAGCGGAGCCGGATAGTTAATCTTCTCCCCTATCGTTACCCAGGCCTGAACGATTGGCATGGAGGCTTAGGTTCCTCCTGCAGATATGCCAGTAAAAGGTATGCCTTACAAACATGAAAACTTACTGGATTAGCCCGGCGTTTTGCGCCGAGCCCATGATCTTCGGTCGTGGGCGGTGGTACCTCGCTCGCCTTAAAGAGCACCTTCCAGACATCTTCGTGTGTCGTACCGAAGAGCTCTAGCAGCGTCTGGTGCATGGCCGGGTCGAACTCCCACAAATTACAAATCCGGCTCTGGCACGGAAGAATCCAGTGGAGGAGCATAACCTGGACCACGTTGACAAGCTTGATCTTCTTGATTATCATGTTCTGGACACATGTCTGGAGCCCAGTTAGTTCTTCCTCTGAACCCCAGGCTAGGCCCTTCTCTTGCCAGGAGGTGAGCCGCATGGGGACTCCGGATCGGAATTCGGGGGTCGCCGCCTAGTTGGAGTCACGCGGCTTGGTGATATAGAACCACCCCGATTGCCACCCCTTTACGGTCTCCACAAAGGAGCCATCGGGCCAGGTGGCATTGGGCATCTTGCCCACCATGGCGCCTCCGCACTCTGCTTTTTGGCCGCTCACCACCTTTGGCTTCACATTGAATGTCTTCAGCCATAGGCCGAAATGAGGTGGGATGTGGAGGAAGGCCTCGCACACGACAATAAATGCCGAGATGTTGAGGATGGAATTGGGGGCCAAGTCATGGAAGTCTAGCCCGTAGTAGAACATCAGTCCACGGACGAATGGGTCGAGGGAGAATCCCAGCCCACAAACAAAGTGGGAGAGGAACACTACCCTTTCCTGGGGCTCCAGGGTGGGGACGATCTGCCCCTGGGCTGGAAGCTAATGAGCGATGTCTTTGGCCAAGTACCCGGCCTCCCGGAGCTTCTTGATGTCCTCCTTCTTGATGGAGGAGGCCATCCACTTGCCTCCCGCTCCAGATCCGGACATGTTTGGAATGCTTTTATGAAGAAAAGGAGAAAGCTTGGGCGTTAGAGCTCGAGAATGGATGAGCAGAGGACGGAGAAGGCGTGGGTGAAAGAGGGGAATCCTTATCCCTTTATAAAGGCAGTAAAATCATGTGCCTCCCCACTTGCCCTAAAACTCGCTTATTCCCCAAGCGTCGTGTTGATGACATGGTTGGGTGACCCATACCCGTATTGATGAGAATCCCATGATAAGGGGACATGATCTCAGCTTCGACAAAACGAAAAATTGTCAGCAGATTGGACTCGTGGAATATTATACTCTCTACGGTTGTATGCGGAATTTGTTTTGCAGAGCCGGACACGATTCTTGTGTTTAAGATCTACATTGAAGTATTCGGAGAAGGAACCCGCCTTGCAATGCCGAATACAATCTGTGCGCCGGACTCATCGTCACTGAAGCCTGGTTCAGGGGCTACTGAGGGAGTCCTGGATTAAGGGGTCCTCGGATAGCCGGACTATATGCGTATGCCGGACTGTTGGGCTATGAAGATACAAGATAGAAGACTTCATCCCGTGTCCGGGTGGAACTCTCCTTTGCATGGAAGGCAAGCTGGGCGATTCGGATATGAAGATTCCTTTCTCTGTAACCGACTCTGTGTAACCCTAGCCCCCTCTGGTATCTATATAAACCAGAGGGTTTAGTCCATAGGACAACAACAATCATAATCATAGGCTAGCTTCTAGGGTTTAGCCTCTATGATCTCGTGGTAGATCAACTCTTGTAATACTCATAACATCAAGATCAATCAAGCAGGAAGTAGGGTATTACCTCCATCGAGAGGGCCCGAACCTGGGTAAACATTGTGTCCCCCGCCTCCTGTTACCATTAGCCTTAGATGCACAGTTCGGTACCCCCTACCCGAGAGCCGCCGGTTTTGACACCGACAGTGTGTGTATTCAATTTAAAATGATCGCTACGGAGGGGAAAACAATTACTACTCCACTAGTCCACTTCGGGACTTGCTTGCTAGGGTTGTTCTCTTCTTCTCACTCTCTCACCCTCTCTAGATCTAAACAAGACCGTGGTGTCCACTCTCTTTGTCTCTCTATCTCTTCTCTCTGGTTGACGCGGATCCGGCTGGATACCTTCCACTGGTGGTCGCTCGTGGCAACGGAGGAAGCCGACGTGCGCCGTCTTCTTCGACCTGACGCCGGCATGGGAGGTCCTCCTCACCCTTGCTCCCTACCGTCAAGTTGGAAGATCCCGCCGCCTGCCTCGCCACATCCCACCGGCCGGAGGTATAACTTTTTTTAGAACTGGCCTTGTTCTAATGGCAAAGGTCCCCATGTTGCTGCATCCCTTTTTTCATCAAGTTAGGATTGCTCCCCACGTCGCTGCATCCTCCATGTGGATATTCTTCTAGTATTACAAAGCTCTCCATGTAGCTAGCTCCGTCGGCTTGCCGAACACTTGAAAACCACCTAAATTTTTACTATTAGAGGAATAAAGGTATTGCAGATACTGGCTAACGAATCGATCTCTTGGTTGGAAAGGGAAATAAATATGCTTGTCTAATCGTTCTCTTGGTCGAAAAAGGACAGAAAGTGGGGCGTGTTGGGTCGACAATGCAACTGAGAATGAGCACGTCTAGATTTCCTGTGGTCACATAGGAAAGGTCACTAACGAGAACAAAAAATGCACAAATCCAGACATGCTTTGCTTGTTTGCTGCACTCGGCAACACCTCCGCCTCACCACTTTATGCCTTGGTGGATGTAAAACGTGCTTGTGCCTCCCGTGTCCCTATGCCCTTATTGTTGCTGTTAACCTAACATCACATGTAAAATGAAACATGCCACTTTTAATGTGATGTCGCTGTTAAGTAATGTTGTTGTCAATCTATTGCCATCAATAAAATGAATCAATGCCACCACCATTTTATGAAATGCTTCTATCTTGATTTATTTCTCATAAAGAGTTTTTTGGCCCATTACACTAAACTCTGACGCCATAACATAGCTACTTCTCTGTTGAACTACAGAAAATTTAATTGCACAATGGTTGACACGACGATATGTTTCTACTTTCTTTATCACCTTTCGTTAGAACGATTGTTCCTGTTAACCGTGCATGTACGTACTGATCAAGTGCTACTCCCAACCTGTCATCACATAGTCATAATGCAATTGTTATGCATGTTAATGTAAGCCCCCGTTAATCTAGTGCCAGTGTTGATTTGATGTGATGGCACTTCTTAGATAATGGCACTTTTTCATACTGTCACTATAATGCCATTGATAACATATGAGATGTTGTTGTTAATCATATGCCGCTGCAAAAAAATGACACTGCTTAAATAACCATGTTACTTATTTGTTCAAACAGGGTTGTCTATCTCCATATGGTGTCTTTGTGCAAAAGGAAGCACAAACCTCAATTTTAGTGGAACCTACTGTCAGCTGACCTCACGGTGCTCCGAGTATTCCTACATTAATAACTAGGTAGAATGACCATCAGAAGAGGACTGTATGTGGAGAGGCTGAGAGTTGGGTCCATGGCCGCAGTAAGGAAGTGCCTCCTTATTACGCGCAAAATAATGATTCCTCCACCTAACAGCAGGGACCCATCGGATGGGCCACAATATATCGTGAAAAAAATGTTTCCCCTGACTGCTGGGACCCACCGGCTACATCTTCGCGTGCAAGCAAGTGTGTCCATATTACGAGCAAAAAATATGATTCTCCACTGGCAGTTGGGACCCACTAGCTATATCTTCGCACGGAAGTAAGCTCCTCCTTACCTCCTTGACAACTGGGACCCACCCGGTCAAACCCTACGTAGGGTTATCTGTCTGGTCGCGGACATGTACATACATAGTGGTCGATTGGTCTGTCTATAGGCTGAAGCGTTGAACCGTGGCTGAGTAAAGAAGGGTACGTGTCATAGTAGAGGGGAGGACATAGCATGTCACGCAGTCCCATCTATATCGTGTACATGTATGTACAACCACGGTGCAAGAAACTAAATACGGCCAGATACGTACATACGGGCGAGGTCTCAAACGCCTACTCGCATATACCTACGTCCAGGGATCGTGTACATGGAGAGGCAGTGGAGGGCAGCAACAGCGTCCTGTTCATCGACAGCCAACCAACTGGGTCGGAATGGAGAAACTGCGTCGTGTTCATCGGGAGGGAAAAGAATGCGTCCTGTTCATCAGGAGCCAACCGGCTTGGATGGAACAGCTGAAATGACGCCTGGCATACCACAGAACGGAGAAAACGGCCTTCTATTCGACTGCCTACGGTCAAAACAGGATCTTGTTCATGGGGAGGGGTCTGGCGTACCACAAAACAGAGGAAATGGACTCTTCTCTTCGACCTCCTACGGTCGAAACAGGGTCCTGTTGATCGGGAGGGGTGTGGTGTACCGCAAAGCAGAGGAAACGAACTTCTCTTTGACCTCCTACGATCGAAACGGGGGTCCTGTTCATCGGGAGGGGTGTGGCGTACCGCAAAACGTGACTCCATGGGCTACTGTTCATTCATCGTCTACTGCCTCGCTCCAGCCTCCACGGGCTATTGTTCATCCACAGTCGACCTCCTCCAGCCACCACCTGTGACTGTTCATCCATGGCGTCTCCCTCCTGCCTCTACCAGCAACTGTTCATCCATGGGATCCTATTCACCCAGCCTCCATCGGCTACTGTTCAGCTAGCCCTCCATGGGCTAACGTTGGTCCAGCCCTCCACTGACTACTATTCAACCAGCCCTCCACGGGTTCCTGTTCATTGATACGTCTCCAACATATCTATAATTTTTTAATTGTTCCATGCTATTATATTATCTATTTTGGATGTTTTATATGCATTTATATGCTATTTTATATGATCTTTGGGACTTACCTATTAACCTAAAGCCCAGTTCCAGATTTTGTTTTTTGCCTGTTTTAGAGTTTCGCAGAAAAGGAATATCAAACGGAGTCCAAACGGAATGAAACGTTCGTGATGATCTTTCTTGGACCAGAAGCAAACCAGGAGACTTGGAGATGAAGTCGGAGACTCAACGAGGTGTCCACGAGAATGGAGGGTGCACCCCCTACCTCGCGGGCCCCCCGGAGCTCTCCTAACCTAGTTCCTTTGCCTATATATACTCTCCACCGCCGCAACCTTCTGTACCCGTTAGATCCCATCTAGGGGCCTTTTCCGGTGTTCTACCGGAGGGGGATTTGATCACGGAGGGCTTCTACATCAACACCATTACCCTTCTGATGAAGCATGAGTAGTTTACCACAGACCTACGGGTCCATAGCTATTAGCTAGATGGCTTCTTCTCTCTCTTTGATTCTCAATACCATGTTCTCCTTGATGGTCTTGGAGATCTATTCGATGTAATACTCTTTTGTGGTGTGTTTTCTGAGATCCGATGAATTCTAGATTTATGATTAGATTATTTATGAATATTGTTTGAGTCCTCTCTAAATTCTTATATGCATGATTTGATATCTTTGCAAGTCTCTTCGAATTATCGGTTTAGTATGCCCTACTAGATTGGTTTTTCATGCAATGGCAGAAGTGCTTAGCTTTGGGTTCAATCTTGCAGTGTCCTTTCCCAGTATTGTTGCCATCGAGGATAAAAAGATGGGGTTTTCATCATATTGCTTGAGTTAATCCCTCTACATCATGTCATCTTACTTAATGCGTTACTCTTTTCTTTATGAACTTAATATTGTAGATGCAGGCAGGAGTCGGTCCATGTGTGGAGTAATAGTAGTAGATGCAGAATCGTTTCAGTCTACATGACACGAACGTGATGCCTATGTTCATGATCATTGCCTTAGATATCGTCATAATTATGCACTCTTCTATCAATTGCTTGGTAGTAAATTGTTCACCCACCATAACATTTGCTTTCTTGAGGGAAGCCACAAGTGAAACCTATGGCCCCCGAGTCTCTTTTCCATCATATAAGTTCTATTTTACATCATATTAGTTTCCGATCTACTATTTTGTAATCTTTTACTTTCCGATCTATACACCAAAAATACCAAAAATATTTAATTTACCATTTATCTATCTCTATCATATCTCGCTTTTGCAAGTAACCGTGAAGGGATTGACAACCCCTTTATCACATTGAGTGCAAGTTTGTTGATTGTTTGCGCAGGTATTCGGTGACTTGTGCATTGTCTCCTACTGGATTGATACCTTCGTTCTCAAACTGAGGGAAATACTTACTCTACTTTGCTGCATCACCCTTTCCTATTCAAGGGAAAACCCAACACAAGCTCAAGAAGTTGCATTCATCCACCCCCAAACGGCTCGATCAGGGTCCTGTTCATCCAGCGGCAATGGCCTCTACTACCACGGGGTCCTGTTCATCCAATCCCCACCGGGAACTGTTCATCCAAACCCCAAAAATGCTTGATGCTCATCAAGAGGCAGCAGGTTCCATCGCCTTCAGTTAGCAGCAGTAGCAAAGGAATCACTTGAACAGCCAGGGATCGATCGATCGCTTGGGTTCAGTAATGCGTAGCCAGTGCAATAGCTCGGTTCAGTAGGTGAATGCCTCGCTTAGGTTTAGTTAGAGCCTAACGCCTCGCACCCACGCGCGTACGTGTACGAGAAAAACACGCAATCCCTCCGTGCATAGCTCGGCCCCGACCACCCACAGTAATCGGGAACTCCCCGATATTTTCCTTGCCCTCGATTCTACCATGGTTTTTTCCATCATGGGCGGCCCAAAGAATGTCATGCAGCTGCGTCTCCGGCCCGCCCAGGAAGAAAAGCCATTTTCTGTCATGATTTTTTGTCATAGAAGTAGGAGCCCACAACATGTATGTTGATACCGGGTTTTGTCACAATTATCCTCATAGAAGTGTCATAAGCATGACAGAAAATTCTTTCGGCCCAAAATGTCACAGATGTGTCTTTTATTTGTAGTGCAAAATAAGACGTTGGTGGTAAGCAGTATGGTCCCACAATGCCGCCGAATCAAAATAAGACGTTGGTGGTAAGCAGTATGACCATCACCGACTACAACTCCTTTGTGTTCTACAAATGCATATCATCTACGCATTGACCTAGCTCATGATGCCACTGTTGGGGAACGTTGCATCAAAAACAAAAAATTCATCAACGCACACACAGGATCTATACATGGAGATGCATAGCAACGAGAGGGGAGATTGTGTCTATCTGCCCTCATAGACCATAAGTGGAAGCATTTAGTAACGCGGTTCATGTACTCAAACTTCTTCGTGATCCAACTGGTCGAGTACCGAACGTACAGCAATTCCATGTTCAGCTCGGTGACGTCCTCGCCTTCTTGATCTAGCAAGATGACAAAGTAGTGGATGAGTTTCGGCAGCACGACGGCGTGGTGATGGTGATGCTGAAGCTATCTCCATAGGGCTTCACCTAAGCACTACAAAAATATGACCGAGGGGCAAAACTGTGGAGGGGGGCGCCGCACACTACTAAGAGATTATCGTGGTCCTGTGTGGCATCCCTCTCCCACATATATATATATAGGTGGGAGAGAGGGGAGCATCCAGGAGGCACCCCAAGTAGGTCCTAATCCTACTTGGCCTCCCGCCCTAGCTGCCCCCCCCCACACACACACCTTCCTTATTTTCTCCGAGGGAAAAGGGAAAGGGGAGGAGAGGAACGGATGGGGGGTCGAATCCCCCCTTTCATTTTCTCCGCAATGTCGGCTACCATAGGAGGGGTGCACCAGCCCCTTGTGGGCTGGTGTGACCCCCTCTTTTGGCCCATATGGCGGATATACCTCCTGGGGTGCCTGAAACCCCTTCCGATGATCCGATGACTACCCGGTGCACTCCAAAACTCTTTCGGTGTCCGAATATCATCGTCCTATATATCATTCTTTACCTACGGACCATTTCGGAGCTCCTCGTGATGTTTGTGATCTCATCAGGGAGTCTGAACAACATTCGGTCACCAAATCATATAACTCATATAACACTATATTGTCAACAAGGTTAAGCGTGCGGACCCTACGGGTTCGAGAAATATGTAGACATGACCGAGACACCTCTCCGTTCAATAACCAATAGCGGAACCTGGATGCCCATATTGGTTCCTACATATTCTATGAAGATCTTTATCGGTCGAACATTATGACAACATACTTAATTCCCTTTGTCCATCGGTATGTTACTTGCTTGAGATTCGATTGTCGGTATCTTCATACCTAGTTCAATCTCGTTACCGACAATTCTCTTTACTCGTTCCGTAATACACCATCTTGAAACTACCTCCTTAGTCACACTACTGCAGGATGCTGCTAACACGACAGTACGATCAGAGACCCTTCGACAAAACTGTGTGCGATGCAATAATCGCAAATGGTGGTGTAAAAAAACCGTCAAAAAGGTGCAAAACGTTTGTGATGACGGATGCATCAAACACAGTTCAGATTTTAGTCACATGTGTGATGTAGGGCATATGGTTCAGTTCAATTAACTGTTTATGATGAGGAGGAACAAAAGAAATGGGCAGCCAGATGAAGGTGTGTGCGATATACAGCATACGGTTCACTCAGATCAACTGATTGTGATTAGGCAACACAAAAGAAACGGTCAGCCAGATCAAGGTGTGTACGATATCGGCATGCGGTTCACTCGGATGAGCTTTTTGCATTGAGAAAATGGAACAGAAATGGTTCAATATAACAAGATGTGTGTGATACGTGGCAAACAGGTCTAGAATCAGAAATATGTGTAAAGACCGATAGTAACACAAATGATTGCTTCTAATAGGATGTATGTGATATGATCTACCTACACAACATCTATTGGCCATTGGGCGAAGGGCGGTCATCTGGGTACGCTCATCTAAGAGAACTCTCATGTTAAGTGTGCTCAGGCTGGAGCAGCCATCAGATGGGTGACTGTATGGGAAGCTGTCTTGATGTTAAATTAACTGATGGGATGGGTCATAAAGGTCAAATTAAATTACCTCTAAGATTGATCCCATCAGTTAAATTAACCTCGAGGTCCTTGTTTTTATTTATTTATTTTTTAACACATGTTAAAGAAGGTCTACCGCATTAGTTTTTGACAATGTGCGATACATGGCACACAATTGATCCATCCGACCTGTTCGTGATGGACTAAGCTGTATGTCTTGTGGGCAAACACTTGCTAGTATACAACCGTTTGCGATTGATGAATTCATCACCGATGGGTTCCCTAGTGTGGTTCATGTTGATCTTATCATCATCTACTTCTTGTGCTAGCTCGATGTTCCTTATATGCTAAGTTTCCATTAATTGATGGCGTTTTATGAACACGTCACTGTTTCCTGCCATTTCCTCACCTGTTTCCCACCAGCCAGCAATATTGCGCATAAACCTAGGCGGCGCTCGACGCATGGAGGCAACCAGTGCAGTCTGTAGCACATCCACCTTTTCCAAGCATGCCAACCCACCAAAGCACCGCCTCTGCCATCAACCTCGTTGATGAGGAAAACAAGAATGTGCCACGGCCCGTCGAGGCTGGGGCGCTCCCTGGCAACATGGTGGATGAAGCCGTGATGCGCATCATTGCCAGGGATGAGCAGACCCTTGGCGCATGGTGCTTCAGCGCCGCAGATCAAGATAGGCATGTCACCACCGAGAGGCTGTAGCTAGCTACACAACATGATCGGTGGCACGCCGCAGAGCAAGCTAGGAGCATCTGTGTTGATAGGCTGCGGCTCGCCGCACGGCAAGACTGTTGGAGCTCCGCTGAGTCAGAAGGCGGTGTGCCACACAGCAAGATCGGATCCATCGGCGCTTGCCTGCTTTTGCCAGGGTGTCGCAGCTGGGTACACATCCTGTCAAAACCCCCATTCCTCACCAGGAGTGGGCACAGGCCCTTTGCGCCGTACTTGCACTAGAGGCAAGCCGCGCAATAACCCACGTATAAACTACAAAAAAATACACTTCCATGATGATACGTGTTTTTCACAATAGGTCGCGTTTTTTGTCATGCATGTACATCCATGAAAAATTTATGACAGAATCAAGATAGTCATACATGTGCTGTCGTAGAAGTGTTCCATGCCATTGCCAAAATTATCATCACGGAAGTGTCCACTTCCATGACGATAAATCGCGCGTCACAGAAGTGCTTTCGTCAAGTGTGAGCGACACGTGGCATCCACCATAACGGAACACCGTTAAGCTATCGGGTCAGGTTTTGGATCCGATAACCCGTTAACAGCCCTGACCAATGAGGATTTTCCACGTGTAAAATCATCATTGGCTGGAGGAAACACGTGCCGGCTCACCGTTGGGACAGATATCATCCGCTAATTGGACCGAAAGCACCTATGATACGGCGACACGTGGCACGGCCCAACATAGGCCCATTCCTGTGAAAAGGCCGGCCCATTTGACTTGGTCAAAAGGTGGCGGGCCGGCCCACGAAAAGCCTGTTAATGGCCTGTACGCACATAGCCCATTTATAGCCCGCTAACCCAGGGCCCGTTACGCCCTATCCGAATTAGGCCCACTAGCGTCATCTGGGCCGTCCAATATGATTCCAGCCAGTTTTAACTTCCGGCCCATGTGTGCCCCATGACTTCTTTTGGCCCATATGAGGCCCTTTGTAACTTTTGGCCCATTAACGGCCCGTGGTGAAACTGTCCCATAATGAACAGTGTATCACTTTATACCCATTAATGGCCCGTTATTCTATTAGGCCGTTTCCAGCCCAAGTTATCTTTCGGCCTTCTCAGTGCCCATTGATTCTTGGGCTCATTTGCAGCATTTGATTACATACGGCCCGTTACTGTCATTTTCTGCTTGTGGGCCAAATTCAGCCTGTCGTTACAGTCGACCCGTTTGCGGACCGTTAATATGTTGGGCCATTTTCATGTAAAAAAATGATTGGGTTGTTTTCATAGAGTTATCAAATACGGTCTATTAACGGCCCGTTATGGTCCACGAATAGTACGGCCCATGATTTGCGAAATGATGATACGCCCCGTAGAAGGCCCATGGATCTACGACCCGCATGAGGCCCATGGATCTACGGCCTGTAGAAGGCCCATGGATCGTACGGCCCGTAGAAGGCCCATGGACCCTACGGCCCGTAGAAGGCCCATGGACCCTACGGCCCGTAGAAGGCCCATGGAACCTAAGGCCTGTATAGAAGGCCAATGGATCCTACAGCCGGAAGAAGGCCCATGGATCATACGGCCTACATGAGGCCCATGGTTACAACAGTCCGTGTGTTGCCATGATTATTTTGGCCTAGTTACCAAAAATAGGCTATTGTGGCCACTAGAAAAACACAGAAAAAAAACTGCAGTGACTACAAGCAAACAACTAAACAAGACAATAAGGAAATAAATAAGCAAGCAATTAACACTAGCCTATTACCGCTATTACACATATTACATCCACTGGGCATCAAAGTTCGCCACCAGTGCAAATATAGGGAACAAAGCAGCATATTACATACACTGGCCGTCAAAATTGGCCACCAGTGCAAATAAACGTGGCAGGAAAACAAGAGCATAACTGAAACAACTTCAGAAGAGCTCAAGAAACGTTATCCTGGGTATCCACCATGTTGGCAATAAGCTTAGCAAGCTGATTAGCTTTGTCCTGTTTGGCGCAAAAATCCTCCAACGCTTGCTATTGCAGCAGAAAGTATGCATCTGAATGCTCCAGGGACTTCCACAGTCCTTCCGCTTCTTGTTGCAGCACAGCTGATCGATGTCTTTCAGCTTGTAGTTGAGACTCAAGAAACCAAACTGATTCAGACAGTGAGTTTGAGTAGCTTGTGCAAGTGGTAGTGGCCAGTAACTCAAACACTAAACCAAGACAGGACTTTGGGGTTGTCTCGCTGTCTTCAAGATAGTCTTCCTTAGCTATTTTATCAGCTTTGTTGGAGACCAACAAGGATGTGTCACTATCCTAAACCTTATCTGCATTACTTCCTTTACCATTGCTTAATAAGGCACTCTTCCCCAATATTCTGTCAGCATTCTAAAAGAAGAAACAAGCAGACACATAACAAGTTTAGCATGTACTAGTATATGAAACTCATTTCGGTGAACCAGTTCATTAGTAAGGTGGACAAGATTAAACTACCAAGTCTTCTATTGCCAAGTACTAGTACATAATCAAAGCATCAAACAAACATATATATCTATGTCCTATGGTGACTACATTGTCTTGCAAAATCAATATAGAGACACGGTTCAAATGATATCAGTTCAAGACAAAGCAGCAGTGAAAGAATACACAGCATGGGAAACTACACGGCACAACAAGATTTCAGATGGGTACCACGGGTCTACATGTACAACAACACTATTGGCTCTGTTGTGATGCTAGTAATGTGCATGATATGAAAGTCAACTGTATACACAGTTGAAATTGAAATCAAGAGAGCTATTGATAAGAGCAAACCTGTTAAGGAAACATGCGTGAACATAGATGTTGTGACATTGGAGTTTCGACTGGATCCTTCAATTTAAAAATAAGTTTGTGTGAGTAAATACAGCGATACAAGAACAAAGCAATCATAGTTAAAAAAGCCGCGCCTAAGCGAGCGCTTAAGCGCGCCTAGGCTCTAGTCGTTGGCAACACGGATTGCGCATAACTATGCTTAATCTGTGCATAAATGCACATAAGCATGCGCTTTGGTCAGTAAAGCGCAAGGCGGTGGCAAAATGCACAATTAACGCCTAGTGCTTTTTTGAACTATGATAGCAATGGAATCTTAAATTATAACAATTGTTCTTCAGGTTTAGGCACTTGTTCTACATGAACAGAGTACAGTAAGACGCAAGAATATAATACTTAAAAATAGAAAATGAGCTCATAGACCTTACCACGTTCTTGGTTCGAGACCAGTACAGAACAAGGCGTTCCCAGTCATCGTCCAGTAAATGCGTCTTAGGAGAATGTAAGGGAATTTGATGAGTTTCTTTGCCAGTGAAGTATGTTTTCTTCAGGTAATTCCAATACTGCCACCAAGCATTCTTGAAGATAGCAGAGGTATTAGCATAGGTTACCTCATCCTGAGTTTCCAAATCGGTTCTTCTCTTTAGAGAAAAATGGGAAAATTTGATGTATTATAACCATCATGGAGGTAGGATGTATGGGACGAAGCAAAGTAATTGCCATGAATAACATTACTTACACATAACTCATGGACAAACACCTGCAACTGGCATTTTCCTTCATCTTCAGTATAATATTTCCAAGATGGGAAGATACGCACATACCATTTAACAACATCAAATGTGATAGATGCTAAACTACGACTAGCTGGTTGTGCTTCCTCCACAGGAATAGGCGTACTAACTGGTGGAGTTGAGGTTCGCCGTGATAGTACTGGCCCTTTGGGCACTGGAGCTGCCTTACTAACTACTCTTGTTTGGGAGCTCTATGGTGGAGATGGTGCTGTGTCAACAGGAACTGGGTTACTATCGGCTGGGGTTGGGGTTAGATTGGGTGAAGCTAGTTCTCTGTCCATCACAATAGGGGTACAATCTGCGAGAGTTTGGGTTATGTGTGGTAGGGCTGGTTCTTGTGCATGTACAACCGGGGTGCTATCTCCACCAAGAGGTAGCACTGTTTTATTTGAAGACCGTGTTTTTAGTCTGCTAGATACTGGCATCACCCGCTCCAATTCAAATGGCTGATAAACAGGAGACATAGTTGAATGTACAGACATTGTATGAGAGACAGATGCAATAGATAGTGTGGAAAAAAGAGGGCATGAAATAGTTGACATGTATATTGTTTAACTAAAATGGATAGCATGACATAATTTCACATATATGATGTCTATCTAAACTGGATAGCATAGCATAACATAATTCAAAGATATGATGAATAACTAAACAGGATCGCACGACATAATTCACCTACATGTTCCCTAAGTAATCAGGATCGCATCATTTAATTCACATATGTGATTTATATGCTAAACAGAGGGCATTCGATATGATGTCTGAACTAAGAACATGGTGTAGAATATTGTGTATATGTTGTCTAAACTATGCAATGCAAGACACCGTATGCATGATATGAGCAGTATAACTGTGCCAGGTTAGAGCATACACCTCAGTGGGGGAATAGGACTGGTCATCTATCTCTGAATCCATCTCTAAGGAGCTATCGGGACCCAACAAGAGATCTGCTTCGACAGGTAGCACTGTCTGCTCTGAAGGCCTTGTTTTCACTCCAGATTTTTCCATCTCCCACCCAAATGGCTGATTCACAGGAGGAGTAGTTTAATGTACAAACATTGTCGACAAATGGAAATGTAATTAAGAGAAGGATGGGCAAGATATCATTCAAATATATGATGCCTGGTTAAACAGGATGGCGTTGCACATTTCACATATATTATGGCTGTCTAATACACATGAGACTGCATAATTCCCATATATTATACAGAAACAAAACAGGTGGCATTACGAAACATGTGTAAACTAGGCAGATGACATATATGATGTCAAAAGTAGGCACTGCAAGGCAACATATGCATGATATGACTAACATCATCATACCAAGGTAGAGCAAACACCTTGGGGGTAAATAGGAGTGGTCAGCAGCGTCTAAATCCGCCTTAGAACAGATATCTTCCTCTATTTTACAATCTGGAGAGGGGTGGGGAGGGTTTGCCATTGAACCCACCATGGAGCGATGTTTGCATGACATTGTATTGCCACGAAAAACTCTTCTCTTTTTCTCTACATGTTTAGCATGACTGTGTACAATATCTGACATGAATACGAAAAAAATATGATGAGATTATGTAAGGAGAGCATGCAGAAATTTAGAGTGATGGTAACAACCAGTGGATGGATCCAAAAATAATGATAGCAGGCCGATGATTGTTTTAAATTAATAAAAAGACAGATGATGATTGCTTTACTATTTGTTTCCCACCCAAGATGAACAACATAGGCATACCCCAGGTGAACCATATATTAGACAGACATACTGTTCATTGTTGCCTCGATATGTGCCCCACAACTAATTTAGAACTCAAGTTTGAACATTAATTTGGACTTGACTTGGGAGTCCAAGAGCTGAACAGGACGATAAAGTAGCAGGTAAGTTTAAGAAATGCAGAACATAAGCAGAAACAAAAGAGTGCAACCTCTCTACCCGTGTACTCCTCAGGTTCATCTGCTGAGTCGATGATGGTGATGCCGTTGCGGTGGGTGCCGGCGGTAGGGAAGGAGATCTGAGGCGGCGAAAGACAGTCAGGAGTCGTGATGTCTGGTTTGGTGGATGCTTCTGTCGATGGAGCAGCTCAGGTGAGGTCGACGATGTCGCGGCAGGAGCAGGACAAACCACACAAAGTTCCCTTCGACACGTACCTGTAACTGAAATAATTCTGTAAGGGCTCATTTGGCTTGCATTATTCTTAAAACGCAGGGATAGGAAAAACACCGGAATAGGATAGGAAAATGCACATGGTAAACAGAGCATTTGTAAACACAGGATTTCTGTCAACTTGGGTGTTTAGTTTAGAGGAATTGGAAGAGCAGAGGAATGCAAAGAAACATGGCCAAAATAAAGTGAAATCATATGAAAGCGTGTACAGTTAGAATGTTATTCTGGCAGTAATGCACTTGGTCTTGTTTTCATGCATAGGATTTTGAAAAGTAGGTCCAGGTGGATGTTTTGCTTCATTCCTTTCAACAAAATGCATGAATAATTGAATAGTGGAGTGCCATTGGAAAATTCCCTATTGCTATGTTTTTCCGTTGAACCAAAATAGCTCTAATGGATCGACATGAATGTATAGTAATAAGTGATGCAACAAGTGTAGAACCTCTTTGCCATAGCCATGTCAACCTCAGCATCATTGGGTTGGTCGCCGAAGCAGTTGAGGCAGAGGTGGCTGTCAAAGGTGTGGACGAAGATCTAAGGAATCTGTAGACGGCGTCCAGGGCACTGCTCTGTTGTGATGGATCGTTCTATCGTTGGAGCAGCTCCGGTGAGCCGCAAGACGTCAAGGCTGAAGCAGCACAAGACAGACATCGTCAATCTCAAGTGGGATTCTAATAGCATCTCCAATAGATGATGTAAAATGGACGTAAAATTAACATCACCAAAAACCACATGACTACAACAGATGAGGTAAAAACTGTTGACTCTGAACTTAACTGTCGAAACTAAAATTTACTGTGGAATCTGAAGGCTACTGTCGAAACTGAATTCAATGGTAGCAGAGAGGCACTTGACATGTAGTTTAGGGAGGGACTGCAGTTCATCTTCAACATGCACCCCCCTGAGCCGCTAGCCACCACCGGCCGAACCGCCGGCCCCAGCGCCGCCTCGCCGCCCCGAAACAACTCGGCACCGCCGCCCCGGCCAGCCCTCTAGGCCCCCCGCCCCCACCTTAACCCTAAGATAGATAGTGGGGTACCTCTCCAGCGAGCGCCCGTCCCCGCTGTGGGTGGTTCTTCCTTAACTCCGGCGAGCCCCCCAACCCATGAAAATTGACTGACCCAAAAGTCGATTCAGTCGACTGAAGTGTGGCTTAATCGGAGCAGAGCAGCAGCATGAGCGAGGGGGAGGGCAGCAGCAGCAGCTGGGCGAGCGAGCGATCGAGTGAGAGGCGGAGCAGCAGCAGCAGTAGCGCGAGCGAGCGAGCGAGAGCCAGAGCAGCAGTAGCAGATCCGGCTGGTATAGACGCCGCCGCCGAAGGGGCCTCGCACTAGGGGAGAGCCACCGTGGAGATGTCACCCACGGCGCCGGCTTCAAGGTAGCCGCTCCATGCGGGTGACGGATGGAGCACCGTCGGCGCTGGGAGGTCGAGTCAAGGAGAAGGTGCGATGTGATGAGTGTACAACCTATTTGGTGGCAACAAGTAGGCCTTGGCTTCGTCTAAGGAGTCGGTGAGGATGCTGCGGTTCCGATGGAGCAGGTTAAGGCGGCGCTGTGGGGATGGAGAAGCTGCGATAGATGAGGCGATCGTCGGAGCAGCTCCTTGGAGGTGGAGGACGGGGCGGCTAAACCGGCGGGACGATGAGATGGACGATGGATCCTCATCCGGGAAGGTGGACGAGGGACGTTGATCTGTAGCGGTGGACGGCATCGTTGGGGAAGAGGCTCCGGCTGGGCAGCGGGGACGTGGCGGACAGAGGAGGGTGGGGTTTTGCAGCTGGAGCAGAGAGGTTATGGCGGCCTGGGATTTCGAATGGCGAAAAGGGGGCGATGGGAGGGGTTGAAGCATGACTTAGGGACGCGCTTGTCCAAAATGTAGGGTGTGTTACAAAAGTACCCCCCACCGATTTGAACTAGCGGCCCTTTCGGCTGAGCGTTAGAAGGGAGATTTCGCGTGGCGGGATTTGGCAGCTGCAGGGAGTTTTCGCGCGCGTTGTAATTTCAGGATAGCAAGGCACGGGTTGTGAAGGCGCCAGTTTTGAGAGCATGATATCTGAATTTTCGGGATATAACAAGATGCGGGTTGAATTTTTGAGACAAGCCTAACATGTAGTAATATTGTACTTGTACATACCAAATCAATTCACACTTCCCTCAACCAAAAACAAAACGAAAAAATTAAAACTATTCGCACCACACAAAGAGAGAGTCTTGCCCCGTTTTACTATACAAATGCTATTCAAAGCTACTCCCTCCTTCCATCTATATAGAGCTAATGCGTTTTTTGATGCTAACTTTGACCAAATATTAGAGCAATGATATATTACATGAAACTTACACAAAGCACACCGTTAAACTCGTCTGTGAAAGGTTCTTTCAATGATATAATTTTCACATTGTGCATGTCATGTACTATTAATCTTGTCAATAGTCAAAGGCGGTCTTAAATATCTCATTACACCCTATATAGATGGAAGGAGGGAGTATGAATCCATGTTATGTCCGATTAAATTTTTTCGCTTGCTATATAGTGCATGTAACCTACTCATACCGACATTTTAGTGCATTCCAAATGTCTATACTACTGCTGCAATTCGAACTAAATTTGAATTCGTTTCTCTATTTCAATAAGAATCTACAATCATGATTGTTGCCAACTTCAACCATCATTCGTGTATTACTTTAATAACACACCACATGATTACTATAGAGATAGATATGAACTATGTGTACTACATGAACTCGAATTCTATTTTTTGAATACACTTGATGTTGATTCCAAATAATAGTACATTTGATGTACTAACTATATATTCATAATCTAAACCATGTTCCATACATACACCGTGTTTATCACACAAAGTATAGTACCCCGCCCCCTACATTATGACATGTATTTAGACCTGAGTTGCAAAAGCCACACATTAGCCCAAATTATAATCAATGTTCTACATTATGATATCTTCTTCAAGTATTCGTATCAACATTTTTTATAATGAATTATGATATTTGTTCGTCTTTTACACCTTCATGATCCTCTTCTATTTGTAGCTAGTTAGCGCTAACTTTCTATCATGCATGCACACGCCCGCCCCCTCACACACCCTTAGCGTCCCCTCCAGCACGCACGTTCATTATTTCTCTTTAGGTCGTCCACCAGCGGTGTGTGTAGGCTCCCGGCTCCTTCTTTCTGGCACACACCGGTCGATATACCTCTCTAGCCAAGTGTGCCTACAACAAACACATATATACTTCCCCTCTTCTCTTCTCACCGTCCATGCCCCCATATGTCCAATACAATTCCACGCAGGTGCACACTCCCGCCCCTCTTTTCATTTATCACATGCTCGCACACTCCACCCCCCTCGAAATGGTAGGCCTCTCGCACCACCTCCTAGCCACACCTTCTCCCCCCGTCTGCCTCTTCGGACCTTATTTGCTTCTAACACATGCAGGTGTGTATATGAACTGATCTCCCTACATATAGCCAGGTCGACTATAATTCGTTTTCACCAAGCACTGATACACTTACATCACTAGTTATGTCTGTCCTTTTCTGAAAGTGCAACTATCCCTAGGTGGTTTTGGTAATTCCTAACAACATATAGCTCATTGAGCTAACATCATTCCAAGATGAATATTTTATGAAAAGCTCAATGAATGGCATGGCATGGATGAGAAAAATGGATCCCTCAAAATGCTAAGGATAAAAGGATTGGCTCAATCTCAAAAAGCTCAAGACTCTACATTTTATATCTTAGTGATCCAAGATCACATTGAGTCCATAGGGAAAGCCAATACTATCAAGAAGGGATGAGGTGTTGCTTAATGAGTTTCTTGCTCCACAGTGCTTAGTGATATGCTCCAAAACCCTCAACTACTTTCTAACATCCACATATGACCTAAACCCAAAAGTTAAACTTGGCCCTAGCAATTCTTTCTACCCGGCGCCACCGAGCTCAGATGTCATAGCCACTTCCACAAACCCTAGGCAAATCGGTCTTACCGATAGGGATATCGGTCTCACCGAGATGGGATTGTAATCTCTCTGTTTCCCTTCATAACGTTTCGGTACCACCGAGATGAGCGATCGGTCCCATCGAGATTGCAATGTAAACTCCATGTCTCCTTTTCGTAACATTTCATGACAGCCAGAACTAGTCAGAGGATCAGATTCACTTGAGTGAGGGCACTAGTTCCTCTAGCACCTCTGATGAGGGCAGCAGGAGCACCCCAAGCAACTTGCCCAAAGCTGCCACCAGGGCCAGAAAGAAGAAAACCTCAGAATCTGAGGATGAAGACTATGTGGCAGTTGAGGATGAGGCCACTTCCAAGAAGAAAGTGTTCAAAAAGGAATATGGCACAGCTGCAGCCACTAAGCCTGGTATGAAGACCAAAGTGCCTGCAAAGAGAACTCCCATGTCTAGAGACAGAGCCTCTACTCAAGTACCTGAGAAATCTGATCCCAAAGAGGCTGTTGCAGAAGAGAAGAAGAGGAAGGAAAGGGTCAAGAAGACCATGGCCAGAGTTGTTGGAAAGCCTTCCATGATGGAAGAGGGAAGAGGAAGAAGAGGTTGTTGCACCAGCACCCAAGGTTCAGAAGCTTATGGGTGATGCTATTAGGTCAGGGGCTGCATCATCAAAGCCCAAAAAAGCACCCAAAGCTGCCTCCAAGCCCAAGACTGCACCTAAGAGGAATACCAGAAACATATCTGCTGCTGAAAAGAACAAGGCCCCAGTGCCTGAAACTACTGCTGAAGACGAAGAAGATGAAGAGCATATCTTAAGAAAGCTTAAGCCAAAGATTCCAGACCACAATGATGCTCATCTTGTGGCTGAGAACATGAAGCTAAGGAAGGATGTAGGACTCAGACAGTGGAGGTTGACTGATCCTTATGCAGTCAGGAGAAGGACTGTTGTTGACTACATGTTCCATACTAAGCAATAGCAGGATTTCTATGAGACTGTGCTCCTGGACAAGATACCAATTGTATGTGACATGAGGTGGGTGGACTGGAAATACATTAAGGAGAATGAGGAAAACTATCCTGGTGTGTATGACAGAAGTTCACAAAGTGGAATGATGAGCTCATAATGCAATTCTACTCCATAGCACACTTCTATCCATATGGCAGAATAGTTTGGATGTCTGAAGGTACAAGGTACCAGTCTACTATTGAAGAATGGGAAAATCTGATCAATGCACCAAAGGAGAAAGAAGATGACTTGGATGTCTATGCCAAGAAGAAGAAGGATCACAATTCTATGGCACACATGTAAAAGGAGATCCCAGATAAAGGTCTTGAAACTCACAAGTTTGGATCTGTACATTTCCTTCTGTCAGGACTGCCAACCATCAACTGGATCCTTATGAACACACTCTTTCCCAAGTCAGGAGATCATAACATGATCAGAGGCCATGCTATCAATCTGCTACACATATTTGATGTGCCTCAAAAGTTCAAGGTCATGAGCCTCTTTGTTGAAACTATCAAGAGGACAACAGCTGACCAGAAGAGAAGTTGTGGGTATGCCCCACAGATCCAGGAGATGATTAACACCAAGATGGGCACTGGCACATACTTGTTGGACAAGGAACACATGCCTATCTTTCCAGACATTGAGGATAACCAAGTGGTTATGGATGAAAATGAACCATCTTCTGTGCATGCTCAAGCAAAGAGGGAGAAGGCAAGGACGGAGAAGGCTACCAAGATGCCAACAATGGAAGAGGCATCTCGGTACTTTCTGAAGAGCAAACAAGATCAACTAGGCTACTTGATTTCATCCACTCTTAGGATTGAGAAGGGGCTGGCCACCTTGACTCAAAACCAGGAGACCCTGGAGAGGATCATGGAGCAGAAATTCTATGACTTGGATGTGAAGGTAACTGAGATCCAGTCTGTTGTTGAGCAGCTTCAGGATGATATGCAGGAGAGGAAGGGCAAGACAACCACTGATGCATTTGCCAGAGTGCCTAGAGCTCAGAGATCAGCTGCAGTGCCAGTGACAGACACCAGAGCCACTTCATCTGCACCAGCTACAACTCCTACAGCCCCAGTGCAACCAACTGCATTTGAATTCTCCAAACCTTTCCCTTTACATTCTTGCAAGTTGCATGCTTTACTTTCCGCTGCTCATATACTCTTTGCATGCTTGCTTGAATTGTGTTATGCTTGCTTGACTTGTGCTAAGATAGCTAAAATCTGCCAATGACTAAAATTGGGAAAAGGACAAGTTTTTATTTGGTCAAGTAGTCTAATTACCCCCCCCTCTAGACATACTTCCGATCCTACATTTTTTCGGACACACGACGGTTGATCTTCCTATGTAGTTACGCATGCTTACCACAACCATATCTTCTCCCCTCATCATCCTTGAATACCTCCTGACCCGTCTCTCACACGCACGTGCATAGACAGACAGACATCCCCCGCCCTCTCTTATTGATATTGCACGCATACCCTCCGTTTGTCTAGTAGGCCTCTCCCACCATTTGTGAGACGCCACTCCACCACCAACCCTTCGATGCTCTAGCTTTGTCTTTTTCCCAACCTTATTCCTCTGCTACACATATCCATGTATGTCGATCGATCTCCCTCAATACATAGCTAGGTCTCCCTCCTTCCCCACACATATACTAGTCAACTGGTCTCTACACCCCCCCTCCCACACACACACACACACACACCGATAGTCGAACGTTGTAGGTAGGTATCCATGCCATGAAGAAGAACTGCACCTCTACCCTCTCAAATACCAGTAGGCCAGACGCCCTGTATCTTTGACGTGGGAAAACACAAATTCGATGGCACTCTTTATCGATCGCGCAGCCACACACTTCATCCCTGTTTTCAATTCTATCTATATCTCACATCCATGACTCCATTTCACACACATTGCATATGTTACGGTTTTCTAATTGAGAAAGCATCAACATATTGCCTCTGTTTCGCATAAACCATCTCTCTCACACCCACCCACGTACGTACCTGCACCTAAAGAAGAAGTGCACGCAGGACGCACATACTCACGTCTCGTTCCCGGCCACACCCGCACGGGTACACGGTGGAGTTCGTTTCTGTATGAAAAGGCAGCCCATGTGATAATTTGACGCGTGTAGCGGTTGTTTACTCGAAGGAGGGTCGGGTACCACACCTAGAATATAAAACAATTGTCGTGGGGAAAATGGAAAAATGGGTTTGTCTCTCATCACACCATCTCACACAAGGCCACCATGGCTTCTCTCTCTCAGTGTTGGTCAGTGATCCGGCCGCATCCCGTCCGCCGGCGGGAAGGGAGGATGTGCATCGTATCTCTATTTGACGGTATTGAGGCAGGTCGTCCCGATCCGCGGTACCCGCCGTTCTCTCTGACCAAGCTCCGGCGCGGTAGGGCCTTCGCCACTTGCTCGCTGCCGCAGTATGGGCAGATCCTGGCCGCCGGTGCCCTCCTAGTAACACCCCGACGACCCTCAGGTACAGCTTCCTCCGGCCTTGCTCCACTGCCCATCTTCCCACGTTGCTGCATGTGGATCTTCTTTAGTTGTTTGCTTAAATCGTATCTCGGACGGCATACTTTCCATCTTGCAATCTCGTCCTCAAACCATTTTTAATAAACCACCATGTGCTATCTTTCCCATTTTATATGGAACATGCTTCTTTTTTGTTGGTGTATGTGTCCTCAACTCATGTTATTGGGCAGTAATTGTTTCCTTTCGACCTCCTTTTGCAAACAGGGCTATCCATTTTCACCTTGTTGCTATTGCGACCTTTTGGTGAACTGCACAAATCACTTTTTTGAAGAGTGTTTTGTGCAGTTCCGCCAAAATGTCACACGGGCAACATTTTTACATTTTTGTGGGACTGCGGAACGGGAGATTGCTTTTGCTATCCTCCTCATCCAACTCCGTGCCTAATCTTCTCCAACCAGAAGTTAGTCCTAAAGAGAGATCGTAGAGGTGATCCGCTTATATTTATGTGTGTTATGTTTCATCATCTAGTTCCACTATTATTGTAATCACACTGACTAGATATCTTTGCAAACAGGGATGGTCCGCTCGATTTTACTGGAGCTGCAAAAAATGATCGGATTGTGGTGTCCTTCATACACCTCTTTTTTGGCTACAGAGCTGCGTGAAACTAGCTGCCAGGCAATGAACACTGTGCCAAGGAAATGGAGCCATGCCTACGAACAGCATTGATCAATTATATTTTTTTTCTTTATTTGTACACCTTCTCACAACTTTGTCTTCAGTTGTGATATGAATATTGGCGCTGATCTGCGAACCATTGAGATGCATTAGCCATGGTAGTTTCATTTGTATTTGATAGAATGTTGTAACGAGATAATCTCGAGGCAAGACACATGAATCCTAAGTTGGAACCTTTTTTTTCTTGTGGGAACCAAAGTTGAAACCTTCATAGCATCATAGTACAATTTCATCAAAATTATGCATACATATAAACAAATCCTGAAGGATTGATAGCAATGCCAGAAACAATTCAACTTCGTTTTGCTGACATGTTGGACATCCTTCATCCAGCTCCACCTGCCATGCCGCAATATTGAGTGCATAACACAACTTCAGAGAAAGATTCACCCTGGTCGTTGCGCCGCAGTAGTAATGACTAGTGAGCAGTCAAATCACAGAGCCCCACCTTCACCAGAGTAAGTTGCTCGGACGAAGCAACCATCATTTCTCTGTTCCTTGAATCCGCTGATACTCCCATATTCCCACAGTAATAAGTTGCTCGAGCGAATCAACCATCACTATATCCGCTCACGTGTGATGACCACAAGAGCTATCCATTCAGATTGCATGTTAAAAAAAATCAAGGTCGATAACTAATGTGGCAAACTTTCAAAAAAAACTAATGCGGCACCTCGGGCCAACGCAGCCAGATCGCATTTTGCACGAGAAATTACACATCATGTTTCGTTGACATGTGGTCCCGTTCCAACATATCAGTGAGACGACGACGAGTAGTAGGAGTATTTCCGAATGAACGTGTAGGCCGGGGCGCCTCTTCGTGAACCGTGGCAAACTGGCAACCGTCCACTGACTCTTCACCTTTCCCTCTCGATTTGGAACTGTTGTCGCATGCTCTTCCTCTCCCACCTCCATTTTCCTTTAGCCCTTCACCCTTTCTTCTGCCATTGTTTTATCATCTTCTCCATGGAGGGAGCAGGCCAGAAATGACCCCGTTATTCTTGCCCGGATCTGAAAGATGACGTGGTGGAGGAACTCATTGATCGATGCGACGTCATCACCTTGGCTAGCATGGCAGGTTCATTCAAGCCCATTCTCGACTCAAATAATAACATCATTACAAGGAACCCAAGAGTCAAGGAGCGGTTTGATCTCCCCTATCTTCTTCGCCGTGACCCTGATAACTGGTGCCGGCACGACGGAGGCCTCGCCCTGTGCAAGTTGATGCCGCTTGATAATGATATGTATGATGTTAAGATGCCATCGCTTGACGGCAAGGCTTGGGCAGGCACAAATGGAGATTGGGTTGTTTACATTGGGTCCAACTGCGAGTGGGAACTTGTGAATGTGTACACTCATGACCCGGTTCCACTTCCAAAAATCTCAGCAGACTGCCCAGAGGTTGAGCACACCGGTATTGTACGCACGTTCAAATACGATCATGGTGACTATCTTCTATGGAAGATAGCAATTTGTCGAGTTCCCAACCGCTCTTGGAATTACAACAAATATGAAGTTGTTGCTAGCTTCGACAAGCTTGTTGCCGTCCTTGGTGGTTTGACTCGATGGATATTGCTCAAAAATCAATTTCTATACACGGATGTGTACTGTGATGCAATTCAATACGAGGGTCTTGTGTTTGCTTCCACAGCTCATGGCACTGTTTATGCATGGGATCCACGTAGTTTCGGTACGTTTGTCTTCCACCGTAATTATAATTGTTTCATCCACATGCATGCGGGTTAGCAAGTTTCCCTTTACTAATTAACCTTCTTCTTGTGTTTCTAAGGTCCTATGAACATTCCACCACTGTCGGTGTCAAAACCGGCGGATCTCGGGTAGGGGTTCCCGAACTGTGCGTCTAGGCGGATGGTAACAGGAGACGAGGGACACGATGTTTTACCTAGGTTCGGGCCCTCTTGATGGAGGTAAAACCCTACATCCTGCTTGATTAATATTGTTGATGTGTGTTACAAGAGTAGATCTACCACGAGATCAAGGAGTCTAAACCCTAGAAGCTAGCCTATGGTATGATTGCTGTTCATCCTACGGACTAAGGCCATCCGGTTTATATAGACACCGGAAAGGGCTAGGGTTACACAAAGTCGGTTACAATGGTAGGAGATCTACATATTCGTATCGCCAAGCTTGCCTTCCACGCCTAGGAAAGTCCCAGCCGGACATGGGACGAAGTCTTCAATCTTGTATCTTCATAGTCTTGGAGTCCGGCCGATGATGATAGTTCGGCTATCCGGACACCCCCTAGTCCGGGACTCCCTCAGTAGCCCCCGAACCAGGCTTCAATGACGACGAGCCCAGCGCATATGTTGTCTTCGGCGTTGCAAGGCGGGTTCTCCTTCAAACTTCATGTTCTTGTCGAATAGTGCCCGGCTTCCTCATAAATGTTGCGCTCCTTGGCTTCTATGCCCAATAATGGCCTTCTTCCACGTGTCGTATGAATGCGAAAAGCTAGGGTATTTTTACATTTCTCCCACAGCTGTGCAAACGAGCCGCCTATAAGAGAGGTGAGGATCTAGATCCAACTCACACCATCCTCCTTCCACAAGTACTCATCGAAGCGCCTCTGACAAAAATCCATTCTATCATGGACAGTCGACGCGGCTCCTCCTCTCGCGTTCCCATCCCTAAGCCAGGAGATTGGGGGAGATGCTCAGTTCCACACAGCGAGCTAGTGGCGCTCCAAACCGAGGGATATCATCCCCCAGCCTTCATGGTTCCGGTTCGGGCCGGACTGGCCACCTTCCGGGGTGGAAAGAAGGCGGAGAGCGTTCCCAACCCCTCTAAAGGGGAGTGGGTATGCTTTGTCCCTTATTTAGTAAGGGGACTCAGATTTCCCATACATCCGTTTCTCCGGGGGATCCTGGAGTTCTACGGACTCCAGCTTCACCACCTTATACCTGCCTCCATTTTGCACATCGTGGGCTTTGTAGCTCTTTGCGAGCTGTTCCTAGTCATCGAGCCCCATTTTGCACTGTGGAAGAGATTGTTTTGCCTCATACCCCGTTCTCACGAGGGGTCGATATATCAAGTGGCCGGAGCCGAAATATGGCGCATCGTCGGGACCGGATATCCATCCGGCACCCCTAAGAAGGCATCCAAAGATTGGCCTTCGGAATGGTTCTATATGGAGGACGCTCCTCTGTCGGATCCAGTGCGGATCGGCCTCCCGGAGTTCAGCAATGCCCCCTTGAAGAAATGCCTGAGTTGGTGCCCACGGAGCCCTCAACGGGAGGATGATAGGAGCGTCCATTATCTGATGGGTCAGATTAGGCTACTGGCCCACTCCGGATTGACCATGATTGGAATCATGGCCACGTGCATTATGCGAGGGGTGCAGCCACTCCAATATAGGGGCCACCCCATGTGGGACTTCAACGTGGAGAACGACGCCACCCGTCATGGCCGCAAGGGGGCAGGATCGGCCGCGGATCTGGTGAAGATCCTGTCCGGCTTGTAGGGAGAAGGAAGACTTTCTCCAGACAAGCCCATTGAATGGGTTCTCCATGAATAACCCTCGGAGCTGGGTAAGCGAACGTTTATTCATTCGACCCGTGCTTTTGAAGTTAGATGCCTTACTCTATGATTTTGACGCAGGAACTGTGTCGGGATGTGGAGGGCATACACATTCCGGCTCCACAACCGGAGGATCCGGGAAGATCCCTTGATCCGGCTTCCAAAGAGGATCCGGACATAAAGGTGGATTTGATTGACGGGGTGTTCCACCAGCTTAGCATAGATAATGCTTTGGTCGCCATTACGGCTGACTATCCTGGTTTGTGTCCGGCTTCCCAGGTGAGTACGACCAAAGTTCCGACACCGTTGCTTTGGTAATGCTTATTTCTGACCACCGTGCACCAATGGTGCTCGGCAGGCGGTGCCTTTGCGGTAGGAAGCCGAGCCCGCAGCGACTGACCAAACGAGGTCAGTTCGGCCCAGCAGGCGGAAGAGGAGTGCGACGCGAATCGAAACGTCACCGCAAAGGTATGGTGCACCATTGTCCTTTAAGGGAAAAATTCCTGGGAGGCATATTAATGCTCATGATTCTTTCAGGAGAAAAAGCGCTTGCCGGACTGAGTCCGGAGAGGGTGCCCACCAAGCCTCCGCCAGCCAGGCTCCAACGCCTGGTCCGGAAGTGGAGGCGAGCGCAAGGCGCGAGCCGTATGCTCCTCCAACGGAGGATACCGATAGGTTGTCCGTCACCAGGTCTGAGGTGGAGAGCGCCATGAATCATAGGAGCCATCGGAAAGTTCTTCGTGATGCGTGCTTCTCCCCTAAGGCGTTAAATGCCTTTAATGTGGGAGACGCGCACCTCCGTGCTGCTCAAGATGGTTTCACCAAAGCCACGGAGCAGTATGTAAAGGACATACGGGTAAGGAATTTTAATGGCTATATATGCCAGTAGCCCCCGAGACTTAAAATAGTTAAACTAACTGATTTAAGGATCATTTGTTATGCAGGATCTTACTGAGAAGAATACCCACCTGTCTCAGGAGCTTCAAGAGTGCAAGGCCCAACTTGCGACCACACTAGCCGCTGCCGGGGGAGCCACGGAGACCCCCTCTGGTAATTCATACTTTTGAAAAGAGAAGTAGTTAACAAAATGCGGCGTGTGTGTATAGTCTGACAATAATATTGCAGAGGGCGCCGGACTAGATGCGGACAAGCAACAACTACTGCGCCAATTGAAGGCCGGCGAGAGGGTGCTTACGAAGGTGCAGCAGGAGAGGAACAAACTCCAAGATGCCCACACCCAGCTTGGAGAAGAGCTAAAAGGTGTTCGGGCCCAGCTGTCTGGCTCCTTGAAGGAGAATCAGCGGCTTCGTCGCGGCATCTATAGTAAGTGCTTGAGCAAACTCTTTTGAAAAGAAGAGTTCGGCGAGGAAGTCGGTTGACAGAAATATTTCTGTAGGTGTGCTCACAGGTCGCCCTGCGGAGGAAATGCCTGGTTCAACGGGTGACCAACTTCCCGAGCTGGTGCAACTTCTCGAACGTGTTCGGCAGGCGATGAGTGGCGTCGTGCAGGCTTTACGGCCTTCCGTCTTCCTACCCGAGGGCCTTAGAGGGCTTGCTGAGAAGCTTCAGGGAGCACGGTGACGCCTCCGTCTGTGGAAGATATCGGCCTGCCGTCTGTGGAAGATATCGGCCTGCTGTCAAGGCGCCAGGGAGGCCTGCGCCATGGTGAAGACGCGGTATCCGAAGGCTGACCCAAACCACATGGCCGAGGTCGGACCTGCGGGGCCTGATGGGAAGGAGATCCCTGTGAGCTTGATGTACGACCAAGTAGAACTAGCCGCGAAATATTCCCAACAGGACTGTAAATTAGACAGCCTGTTAGATGGGATTGAAGAGGAGTACAATCAGTCAGTTTGACGATGTAATTTGAAATGACATGTAAAATGCCTTCTAGCCGGATTATAGATCGTTTGTCGTTGCGGACCTGTTCGCTTCAACCTCAGGACCCAACAGTCCGTAGTGTGTCCGAATACCCTTACGGTTATAGAAGAACCGGGGCATGCGTGGAGACAAGGCGTCGGGGTCATAATTGCTTTATCAGACAAGTGCCCAACTAGCTATGTTATATTACATGGTTAGTAAGAAACATCTTCCAGCGAGAATAGTTCTATTAAGGGTTCCTTTCCCTGGGGAGGCATGCCCTAAAGTGCATGTCCGGACTGCGAAAATAGCAGAAAAAGCATCTGGGGGAAAATAAATAAGTAAGTAATAAATCATCTTTCAAGTCGCCGACCGAATATTCTCTTAAGAACGCTAGCTTTCGGCTTCACCCAGTCTGAGGTACACATCCGGCTGACCTGGCAGTAACAATCGCAGAGGTGCTCCCTTTACCTCCTAGCCGAACAATCGGGAACGTAGGGGTAAGCACAGGAGCCAAGCAACCCAGCTTGGCCAAAACTTAAGTCATATCGATGCATATAATGGTGAATAAAAGGTACATGCAGAAGTATGACACATGTGTTGGGCATGAAGCCCGTATAACTAAGCTTCTGTTAAAGAAGCCCCCAGGTATAACGAGTGCGAGTAGCACATCAAGTAAGTGCGAACAAAGCGCAGATCAGCCCTTGAGAGGTTTGAGCTGAAGAAAGGAGAGGAGAAAGAAAGGAAAACAAAAACAGCGAAAAAATATGAAAGGTGGACGGAGGAAGGAGACGAACCCTGAGTCCGGCGCTAGGCGTAAAATCTTCGGAGACGGGCTGCGTTCCATGGGTTTGGCTCGAGTCGGTTGTCAGATGTGTTACGTAGACGGTATGCACCGCCGGTAAGGACTTGGTCAATGATGAAGGGACCTTCCCATTTGGGCTTAAGTTTGTCCTTTTTCTTGTCCGGCAGGCGTAGAACTAGCTCGCCAACGTTGTAAGTTTTGGCCCGTACTTCTCTGCTTTGATATCTTCGAGCCTGCTGTTGATAAAATGCAGAACGGGATTTTGCCACGTCGCGCTCCTCCTCTAAAGCGTCCGAACTGTCCTGCCGATCTAACTCGGCTTCTCTTTTCTCGTACATGCGCATGCGAGGTGAGTCATGAATTATGTCGCAGGGCAAAACTGCCTCAGCGCCGTATACCATAAAAAATGGTGTGAATCCGGTTGTGCGGTTTGGCGTGGTCCGCAGCCCCCAGAGTACGGAGTCGAGCTCCTCTACCCAGTGCGTGTTAGATTCCGTGAGGGACCGCACTAATCTGGGTTTGATGCCGCTCATGATTAGACCATTTGCTTGTTCCACTTGACCATTAGTTTGAGGGTGGTAGACTGAAGCGTAGTCGAGCTTGATGCCCATGTTTTTGCACCAGATTTTAACCTCGTCGGCCATGAAATTCGTGCCGTTATCAGTGATGATGCTGTGGGGGACGCCGAAACGGTGTACTACCCCGGATATGAAGTCTATCACAGGTCCGGATTCTGCCGTTTTAACCGGCTTGGCCTCTATCCATTTGGTGAATTTATCCACCATGACCAATAAGTATTTGTTCTTGTGGGTTCCCCCTTTAAGGGGTCCAACCATGTCAAGCCCCTAGACCGCGAACGGCCAAGTAATGGGTATAGTTTTGAGGGCGGTGGGTGGCATATGGCTCTGATTAGCAAAGAGCTGGCAGCCGACGCATCGTTGGACTAAGTCCTGAGCATCTGCCTGGGCGGTCGGCCAATAAAATCCTATACGGAAGGCCTTGCCTACAAGGGCCCCGGCGGCGGCGTGGTGCCCGCCGAGTCTGGCGTGAATTTCAGCCAGGAGATTTTGCCCTTCTTCTTCGGAGATACACCTTTGAAGGACTCCGGTCGTGCTTTTCTTATAAAGTTCTCCCTCATGGACCTTGTAGGCTTTAGATCGCCAAACTATGCAGCGGGCCTCATTATGGTCTTCGGGAAGTTCCTGCCTAATTAAGTAGGCTAGGAATGGTTCCATCCACGGGGCAATTACTGCCATTATTTCGCGGGCTGAAGGTGTTATTTCATTGGCTGAGCCGCCGATCGTGTCATAATTGTCTGAGTTAGGTGATGCAGCTGGCTCCGGATTGTTATTTCCGGACTCCTCTTCCCATAATACGGATGGCTTAAAGAGCCGTTCCAGGAAGACTTTGGAGGGATGGCGTCATGTTTTGCGCCGATGCGTGCTAACACGTCTGCTGTCTGGTTATTATCCCGGGCTACATGATGGAATTCGAGTCCTTCGAATCGAGCTAACATTTTTAGGACGGTGTTGTGGTAAGCTTCCATTTTCGGATCTTTGGCGTCAAAGTCTCCATTTACTTGGGATATTGCGAGGTTTAAATCCCCGCGCACCACTAGGCGTTGAATGCCCATGGAGATTGCCATCCGGAGGCCGTGTACAAGGGCCTCGTATTCGGCTGCCTTGTTGGAGTCCATGTACATTATTTGAAGTACGTATTAGACTGTGTCTCCAGTTGGGGACGTCAAGACGATGCCATCCCCCAAGCCAGCCAGCAATTTGGATCCGTCGAAATGCATGATCCAATTGGAGTACGTGCCGTACTCTTTAGGGAGTTCGACTTCGGTCCATTCGGCGACGAAGTCAGCCAAGACTTGTGACTTTATAGCTCATCGTGGTTTGTAGGTTATGTCAAATGGTAAGAGCTCAATGGCCCATTTTGCAATCCTACCCGTTGCGTCGCGGTTGTTTATAATATCGTTGAGAGGTACTTCGGAGGCCGCCGTTATGGAACACTCTTGAAAGTAGTGTCGCAGCTTCCGGGATGCCATGAACACCGCATACGCTATCTTTTGATAATGTGGGTACCGGGACTTGCATGGAGTTAAGACAGTGGATACGTAGTACACTGGTTTTTGAAGAGGGAATCTGTGCCCTTTAGTTTCTCGTCCGATGACGAGTACCGTGCTAACAACTTGATGTGTTGCTGCGATGTATAATAACATAGGTCCGCCCATGCTGGGCGCGGCCAGGACCGGATTTGTTGCCAGTATGGCCTTGATTTCTTCGAGTCCAGCTGTGGCGGCATCCGTCCATTCGAAATGTTCGGTGCGCCGGAGGAGGCGATAGAGGGGCAGAGCCTTTTCTCCCAAACGGGAGACGAAGCGGCTTAGAGCCGCTATGCACCCAGTTAGTTTTTGTATTTGCTTGAGGTCTTTTGGGATATCCAATTGTGACAGAGCTCGGATCTTGGCTGGGTTTGCTTCAATTCCTCTACCGGATACAATGAAGCCCAAAAGCTTTCCGGCTGGTACTCTGAAGACACACTTTTCCGGGTTGAGCTTAATGTCATATGCTCGGAGGTTATCAAATTTCACCCTCAAGTCGTCTACTAGAGTTTCGACGTGTTTGGTCTTGACGACCACATCGTCTACGTATGCCTCTACTGTTTTGCCTATCTGGGTAGCCAAACATGTTTGAATCATGCGCTGGTATGTTGCGCCGACGTTTTTGAGTCCGAAGGGCATTGTGTTGAAGCAGAATGGCCCATATGGAGTAATGAATGCCGTTGTGGCCTGGTCTTTTTCCGCCATCTTGATTTGATGGTATCCGGAGTATGCATCGAGGAAGCACAATGAATCGTGCCCTGCGGTACCATCGATGATTTGGTCGATGCGAGGGAGAGGGAAAGGGTCCTTTTGACAGGCCTTGTTGAGGTCTTTGAAATCGACGCAGAGGCGCCAGGATTTGTCCTGTTTTGGTACCATTACCAGGTTGGCTAGCCAGTCCGGATGTTTGATATCTCTCATGAATCTGGCTTCTAAGACTTTGGCTAGCTCCTCTCCCATTGCCTATATTTTGGGTTCGGAAAATCTCCGAAGAGCTTGTTTGACTGGCTTGAATCCTTTTAGGATATTTAGGCTGTGCTCTGCCAGCCTGCGTAGGATTCCTGGCATGTCTGAAGGGTGCCAGGCAAAAATGTCCCAATTTTCCCAAAGGAATTCTCGTAGTGCGGCTTCTACATCAGGATTTAATTGTGCCCCAATGGATGCCGTCTTTGCGGGGTCCGTTGGGTGGACCTGAAATTTGACTATTTCGTCTGCTGGTTTGAAAGAGGTGGACTTGGACTTCTTATCGAGTATCACATGGTCCCAATCCATCGTGGAGCGCAGCGCGGTTAATTCCTCTGCTGCTAGGGCTTCGGATAATGCCTCTAGGGCCAGTGCGGCTGTCTTATTTTCAGCGCGGAGTGCTGTATTTGGATCACTGGAGAGAGTGATTATTCCATTGGGTCCAGGCATTTTGAGCTTCATGTACCCGTAATGGGGTATAGCTTGGAAGATTGTGAATGCCTCTTGCCCTAGCAAGGTGTGGTATCCGCTGCCGAATGGGGCCACTTGGAACGTGACCTCTTCGGACCTATAATTGTCCGGCGAGCCGAACACTACATCTAGTGTGATTTTTCCTGTGCTGCGTACTTCTCGACTAGGGATTATCCCCCTGAAGGTTGTGCTGCTTCGCTCGATGCGGCTCCAGTCAATTTCCATTTTTTGAAGGGTTTCCTCGTAGATGAGGTTTAATCCTCTGCCGCCATCCATGAGTACCTTGGTAAGACGAAACCCATCCACTATCGGACTGAGGACCAATGCGGCTGGTGCTCTAGCTGTTTGGAATTTAGGTTCGTCGCTGGCATTGAAGGTGATAGCCGTGTCGCTCCATGGATTTGTTGTTGCTACTTGGTAGACTTCGGCGAGGCCGCGGATTGTTCGTTTCCGCATATTATTTGATGCGAAAGTCTCGAAGACTGTTAATACCGTACTGGTGCTGCTGGGCTGGTTGCCCGGGGCTAAAAGGCCTTCGCCACTTTTGGCCACCTGCCGTAGTATCCAACATGCTCAAAGGCTATGTGTTGGCGTGGCGTCTGCCGTACTGTGAATTTTGCAGGGGCCGTTGAGCCATCCCTCCAGTACGGTTCCGTACCCTTTAGGGGGTTTTTGCTTTTTGGTTTTTAACCCAGGTGCTTGAGTATGACGCACTCTTTTATTTCCGACTTGGGTTGTATTCAGGGCCGGATTGTCCCAAAACCTAGTTTCGGTTTTCCAGGCACTCTCCATCGCACAGTATTTTTGTACAATGATCACTAGGTCGGCGAAGCGTGTAACTTCGCGACGACTAATGGCGTTTATGATTGCCCTGTCCGTGGAATTGTTGCAGAAAATTGAAATCGTGCTTTCTTCGCGGCAGTCCTTTATCCTGTCCATAACCAGGAGGAATCTGGCCCAGTAATGATGTACTGTTTCATCGGGCTCTTGCCGTATTTGAGATAGATCGCTTATGTTTGGGTGGGCGGGTGGAATCAAGTTCGGAACCCCGCCCAATCTGAGGCTCAAAGGCCAAGAAGCTTCCGGATTCGGAAGCTTGGTTTGCTGGATGCTTTCCAACGAATCTAGTCCGATGCCTGACTTTAGGTTCAGTATTTGATTGGCGTCCGTCCCTTCGCGGGAATCCGGCATGGAGGGATTGGGAATCCGGACATAGTTGGTTTTTAACATAGAAGAAGAGTCACCGCATTGTTCCTCTACCACGACAACGTGGTGGGTAACCTGGGGAGAGTTAATTTCTCTCAGATCAGTTTTAAGCCCAATCTGATCGTAGTCAGTAGCGACTCCCAGGGCGGCGATGTGATCCAAGAGCTCGTTTACGGAGGAGAGCTCAATCGGATCTAGCTACTCAGCGAATTCCGAGCTGACATGAAGATCACTTTTAATGACCTGAGAGGTCATTGTCGGAGCGGTGGCCGAACAGGCGGTCATAAGAAAACCGCCTAGCCGGATAGTCTGGCTGGCGGCCAAAGCTCCCTTGACGATGGTTTCGTCTTTGAAGACGGGAAAAGTCATCCTTCCTGATGGTGACGGCACAGAGGAACTCTCAATGAAAGCACCAATGTCGGTGTCAAAACCGGCAGGTCTCGGGTAGGGGGTCCCGAACTGTGCGTCTAGGCGGATGGTAACAGGAGACGAGGGACACGATGTTTTACCCAGGTTCGGGCCCTCTTGATGGAGGTAAAACCCTACGTCCTGCTTGATTAATATTGATGATGTATGTTATAAGAGTAGATCTACCACGAGATCAAGGAGGCTAAACCCTAGAAGCTAGCCTATGGTATGATTGTTGTTCGTCCTATGGACTAAAGCCATCCGGTTTATATAGACACCGGAAAGGGCTAGGGTTACACAAAGTCTGTTACAATGGTAGGAGATCTACATATCTGTATCGCCAAGCTTGCCTTCCACGCCAAGGAAAGTCCCATCCGGACACGGGACGAAGTCTTCAATCTTGTATCTTTATAGTCTTGGAGTCCGGCCGATGATGATAGTTCGGCTATCGGGACACCCCCTAGTCCGGGACTCCCTCAACCTCCTATACTTGAAAAAAATTATAACCAAGGGGGAGATGGCAATGGTGATGATCACGAGCATGAGGATGAGCAGAACGTATATACTCAGTGGCGCCTGGCAACTAATTCCGATGGATCACCTCTTCTTGTGTGTATACAGCCCACTGATGATGTTACTACTGAGGGAGCATGTGTTGTCTCCCATGGTCGCACTCTCCATACCTATTACAACACCCGTTGCATGGTATTCAGAATGGATACTAGTGTGCTAGTGCCAACACCTTGTCCCTGGTACATAATTGATAGTCTTGGAGAAAACTCGCTCTTCCTTGGACAAAACTATCCGATGATGGTGAAAGGCGATCCAACTGCTGTTGACACAACGTTACTACCATTTATGAGAAGCAACTGTGTCTATACCTCGGACATTAGGGTGGTTCCCCACCCTGGTACTGATATAGTAGGCCGCTTTAGCCTGGATGATCAGTCCTGCATTGGTCTCGAGATCGACAATAGATGGCCCATCCCAGAGAATCACTTCTGGTTCAAAGCAAGCGTTTCCAACGCCGAGGAATGGTTGAGTTGAAGTTCATTTCATTGCTTGTTATTTGTTGTGTGGTGAAAACTTTAGTATTTATAATGTATCCTCGTTGTCGATGTGGGTTGATGACCTGTTGTATGTAATAAAATGATATGCCTGTGATAAACTTACTAAATTTATGAATGGCTTTCGAGTTGCTTCTGTGAGTGAGTGGTGCAACGAGGCAAAAAATATTTTCCGAATACATAATTGTACGTGCATTACAACACATTATCGGATGAGGCCAATCAACAATAGTTTTACACTATTTGTACTAGCTTCACATGCTTCGCGCGTCATGCGGGTGTTTTTACTGTA
Source organism: Triticum aestivum (assembly GCF_018294505.1). Taxonomy (NCBI): domain Eukaryota; kingdom Viridiplantae; phylum Streptophyta; class Magnoliopsida; order Poales; family Poaceae; genus Triticum; species Triticum aestivum. The sequence continues at coordinate 104,569,768 of NC_057813.1, forward strand.
GCCACATTGTATGTAACTAGCACCTCGAATCTTCCATACTAGTACTATATAGTAACTAGTAGGAGTAGTAGGGTGGCATGGGCCAGAACAAGCATTCATGTCCAGGAGTACGACACACGCCACCAACAGGACTTCCATCTGACACCATATTTCTTGGAGTCCGTGCTAGAGCAATCTCTTCAACCTCATCGTTTCTCTAACTCAGCCATCACGCGGCGGGCGAGGTGGCGGTTTGCCGGTAGTCGGTTTCCTCAACTGCGGTCCCACTTGTAAGGCCAACTCCACCGCTCTATCAATATATGAATGTACTCTTCTTCCCAATACAAAAACTTGCATCCATTCTACTCCCTCCGTTGCACAATACATGCCCTCTATTTGTCAAAATATATATGTATCTAGACATGTTTTAGTATATAGGTACATCCATTTTCAGACAAATGGAAGTCAAGTATTTTGGAACGAATGGAGTACACAATATAAAATTTAAGTTAGCACAACTAGTCTAATCCGAGAGCACAACCGAAGATTTGGTTGGGTTCTTCCTCCTTTTTCCGACACGTGGGACATCCAGCATCCAGGTCGTGTCATGAGAGAAAATAGAGTGGTAGTTGAAGCCACGAGATGTGCATCTTGGGTTAAACAGGAAATAGAATCTTACTACTCTTGAGTAACTCCAAAAGTGGCCACCGAAGATCTTTATTGGATTTGTTTTTCATCACCAGGACGTCGAGGTGAAAGATGTGCAGCTTCAGTGGGTCCTCGTGCGTTTTCACTGACATGTGGGACCGCATGTGAGCAAACAGACGATGGGATCTGCGCGTCCGCTTGCTGGCTGAGAGGAGAGATGGAGGAGGGCTGAGCATGGACTGCAAGAAATTTGTTCTACTTAACCAGCACCTTGATATTCGCATGTGGTTGTTTCTATAATAAAAAAGGAGGTACTCCTACTTATGTTACTCCCAGAATGCCTAGCCTAAGTCAGTAGGTGACCTTGCGCTTGGCTCTTCGCCTCTTCCGGAAGTCGATGGTTCTACAGTAGTGCTTCTGGCAATCTGACACCAAATGAACTGCTGCACGTCCACTTCTTGTAAGCAAAAGTTTCTCCTCGTGCTGCGAGCCACCACGCACGTGTTGGCGAGGGAGAAGGCGTAATCAAGCTTCTCGTCATTCTGCGAGTTGATGGGACACATCAAAGTTATTTGCTAGTAGTATGTACTCTCTCCAAAAAAGGGCTCACCATGTCATTGCTACCATCCAGTGCTCCGTCGTTGAGTACGTGCAATATTCATGTGCCATCGAGGACAAAAAATATTGCGTAGGTGCCATCGAAGTGCACGACTCACTTATGAAAAAGGGTTTCCCCCCC